>NC_048571.1:1312056-1444556 GCF_013265735.2 Oncorhynchus mykiss
ACATCATATACCTCATTATCCCACATTATATACCTCATTATCACACATTATTTACCTCAGTATCACACATTATATACCTCATTATCACTAACTGGCTACATCCTCTTCTACCATTGAAAATGATCCTATAGAGATCCGTGCCATACCATATATATCTACACAATTGTATACATTTAAGTAACTTCGTAACTCCCTTCAAAACCTGCTCTGCATTCTGGTTGCAAAAAAAGCAGACACGCTGAGATTGACACACAGCTCTGGATGGAAGGGAGGGACATTGCACTTGTACCTGTCAATCATGACCTCTCTGGTTTAACGTAAGACCGACTCAAAACTGACTCTGCAACGTTGATATGTTTATCCAGTTTGGCTTGAATAACAAGCGATTCATTTCAAAAGTGTTTCTGATCAATAAAAACGACAATCAAACACACGTCGGCAAAACTGGTATAAGTCAAAAGGTGTAGGTAAAGCATGCCAAAACGGTACAACTTACCTGCTAAAACAACCAGAATCCCAACAAGAAGAGGGTGTACCTTCAAATTAAACATCGGTTAAATAATATGACGGTTTATATTTTCTACGACTGTTTATATCTTTATAACCTGGGTTGTGTTGTCAACCAAACGGCAGTTGGAGTCCTCTAACCTGCTCTGTTCTCTTCCCTGTTCTACTCTGCTCTTCTCTTCTCTAGTCTGTTCTACTCTGTTCTGCTCTACTCTGGGCCTCAGAGTAATCTTGTAACAGACTAGATCCTATCCCAACATGGTCTCTCTCTGCTTATCTGTGCTCTACTCTGCTCGGGCTGTGGTCTCTGGGGCAGTAGGACTGAGCTATTGTTGAACCCCCAGTAGCAGCCAGACAGCATGTGGTACTGGGGGACAGCTGGGAGCGCTCACTGGGAGTATGAGAGGTACTTTAACACGTGCTGCTTCTCCTGTATAGTCAGGATGTCATGGTCTACTCTGTCGGGAACTCACCAGAACCACAAATATCCCACTGGGCACAGACACCAGTTCAACGTCTAGTTTTGATTTACATTTGGTTGAGTTGTCAACTAACTTGATTTCAACGTGAATTCAACAAAAAAAATGTCACCCTGTCATCGGATTTAGGTTCAAACTTGGGTGGGAAAAAAACACAAAATTCCCTTACATTGATGACTTTTTGCAAATCCAGTTTTTCACATTGAATTGTTGTTGTGGAAACGACATGGCAACAACGTGGATTCAACCAGTTTTTACCCAGTGGAGTGGATGTGAACAGCAATGACTTTACAGACACTATGGAAATGATGACTCATTCAATTTAATTCTCTTTTCCAAATTTGTTTGAACCTTTGACCTTCCGCAGAGTGTTTCTTGAGCTGCCTATGTTGTTCTTCTCAAAGTAGTTGAGTTTTTGTTCTTCAAAAGGACACACATGGTTATGGGCTTAACAACAGTATCCACCTCACACACATGGTTATTGGTTTAACAACAGTAACCACCTCACACACATGGTTATGGGTTTAACAACAGTATCCACCTCACACACATGGTTATGGGCTTAACAACAGTATCCACCTCACACACATGGTTATGGGCTTAACAACAGTATCCACCTCACACACATGGTTATGGGCTTAACAAAAGAAGACACCTGTATCATGTCAGATATAGAGTTAAAATGTATTACATTTAGAGTTTTCATCCCAACATTACACTTCATATACATCACAGAAGACTGAAATATAACACAACCGTTTGACATAGAAAAACAGATTTTCTGCGCCTCCCACCCCACTAAAAGGTTTATTAATTATAAAATTATGAAAAATCTTAATAACATTCCACCCATGAGGCCACTAGAGGGCGATTTGGTCATTTTCCTGCAGGAAAGGCTACTGCCGGTGATTCTTTTAAAATTATATTTAAAAGAAAGAAAACTATGCAAAGTTGTACATTAATTTGTATGGTATCAACTCCTCTTTTTTCCTGTTCAAATAAATGAAATAAATATTAAGAAATCTTTGAGGATAAATCCCCTAGTGGTGCTTTGTGTGTCAGCTGCTACCATTCAAAATGGCTAAGTCAAGTAAAAACCCAATAAATTATTTTCACAATCAAAAGTTTTACAATACAACGTATAAAACAATCAAATCATTGTAAACAACACACCGGTATTTCTCTAATTCAGGGGATCCTAAACGTTTTCACTCAGGCCCCCACTTCCAGCATAGGGGAACATTCTACGCCCCAAAATCTCTTAGTCGGACACAGTAAATATTCACGTGTCTATAGCAGGAGAACAGGATGAGGTAGATCAGACGCCATCAGCTGTCTGAAAAAGTCCTCTGAATGGAGCAGTAACAAAGGACACGTTCCAGGTCGTCTCAAATGCAGTTCACACGATCTCACAACGCCTGGTTAAGTGTTAAACAACAGTAATACAATATATAGTTTAAACACTATAAACACACATCCACAACTGCATTACTGACAACCTGGAACGCTCTCTCCCTCTCTCTCTCTCTCGCTCTCTCTCTCTCTCGCTCTCTCTCTCTCTCGCTCTCTCTCTCTCGCTCTCTCTCTCTCTCTCTCTCTCACTCTCTCTCTCGCTCTCTCTCTCTAAACACTGTAAACACAGACACATCCATGTGACCGCGCCGCTCCAGGTAAATTCCCCACGATCTCCCAGGTGTCCTGTTCGGGGTCGTACCTCTCCACGCTCTGCAGGTAGGTGCCCTTGGAGTAGGAGTAGCCCCCGGTGACATACAGGGACCCGTTCATGGCCACGGCGCCACACTCCATCCTCCTCTCCTTGGTCCTGGCCAGCTGGCTCCACTCATCTCTGTCCGGTTCGTAACAGTCTGTGATGGTGGTCTGGCCACCCACCAGGTAAAGCTTGGGGTGCAGTGACACCAGGCACAGGCCGTACTCTAAGAGACGGTCAGAGGTCAAATAAATGATCTTTGCTCAAATACAGGAAGGATGACTACTACTTATGTGCATCACTTTAGATGGTGTGTACATCCTATGATTTCACTTTTGCTTCAAGAGAGTAGACATCTCTGCATTCATATTTTTGTAAAGTTTGAATGCTGCACTACAACATAACTACAGTGGGGCAAAAAAGTATTTAGTCACCCACCAATTGTGCAAGTTCTCCCACTTAAAAAGATGAGAGAGGCCTGTAATTTTCATCATAGGTACACTTCAACTATGACAGACAAAATGAGAGAAAAAAATCCAGAAAATCACATTGTAGGATTTTTAATGAATTTATTTGCAAATTATGGTGGAAAATAAGTATTTGGTCAATAACAAAAGTTTATCTCAATATTTTGTTATATACCCTTTGTTGGCAATGACAGAGGTCAAACGTTTTCTGTAAGTCTTCACAAGGTTTTCACACACTGTTGCTGGTATTTTGGCTCATTCCTCCATGCAGATCTCCTCTAGAGCAGTGATGTTTTGGGGCCGTTGCTGGGCAACACAGACTTTCAACTCCCTCCAAAGATTTTCTATGGGGTTGAGATCTGGAGACTGGCTAGGCCACTCCAGGACCTTGAAATGCTTCTTACGAAGCCACTCCTTCGTTGCCCGGGCGGTGTGTTTGGGATCATTGTCATGCTGAAAGACCCAGCCACGTTTCATCTTCAATGCCCTTGCTAATGGAAGGAGGGTTTCACTCAAAATCTCACGATACATGGCCCCATTCATTCTTTCCTTTACACGGATCAGTTGTCCTGGTCCCTTTGCAGAAAAACAGCCCCAAAGCATGATGTTTCCACCCCCATGCTTCACAGTAGGTATGGTGTTCTTTGGATGCAACTCAGCATTCTTTGTCCTCCAAACACGACGAGTTGGGTTTTTACCAAAAAGTTATATTTTGGATTCATCTGACCATATGATATTCTCCCAATCTTCTTCTGGATCATCCAAATGCTCTCTAGCAAACTTCAGACAGGCCTGGACATGTACTGGCTTAAGCAGGGGACACGTCTGGCACTGCAGGATTTGAGTCCCTGGCGGCGTAGTGTGTTACTGATGGTAGGCTTTGTTACTTTGGTCCCAGCTCTCTGCAGGTCATTCACTAGGCCCCCCCGTGTGGTTCTGGGATTTTTGCTCACCGTTCTTGTGATCATTTTAACCCCACGGGGTGAGATCTTGCATGGAGCCCCAGATCGAGGGAGATTATCAGTGGTCTTGTATGTCTTCCATTTCCTAATAATTGCTCCCACAGTTGATTTCTTCAAACCAAGCTGCTTACCTATTGCAGATTCAGTCTTCCCAGCCTGGTGCAGGTCTACAATTTTGTTTCTGGTGTCCTTTGACAGCTCTTTGGTCTTGGCCATAGTGGAGTTTGGAGTGTGACTGTTTGAGGTTGTGGACAGGTGTCTTTTATACTGATAACAAGTTCAAACAGGTGCCATTAATACAGGTAACGAGTGGAGGATAGAGGAGCCTCTTAAAGAAGAAGTTACAGGTCTGTGAGAGCCAGAAATCTTGCTTGTTTGTAGGTGACCAAATTCTTATTTTCCACCATAATTTGCAAATACATTCATTAAAAATCCTACAATGTGATTTTCTGGATTTTTTTTCTCATTTTGTCTGTCATAGTTGAAGTGTACCTATGATGAAAATTACAGGCCTCTCTCATCTTTTTAAGTGGGAGAACTTGCACAATTGGTGGCCGACTAAATACTTTTTTTGCCCCACTGTATGTGTTATAATGATATAAACTCTGATATAACAGAGAGTTTATCTCTCTGTAGCTCTACAGAACCAGGGCTGATATAACAGAGTGTATCTCTCTATAGAACCAGGGCTGATATAACAGAGTTTATATCTCTGTAGCTCTACAGAACCAGGGCTGATATAACAGAGTGTATCTCTCTATAGAACCAGGGCTGATATAACAGAGTTTATCTCTCTGTAGCTCTATAGAACCAGGGCTGACATAACAGAGTTTATCTCTCTGTAGCTCTATAGAATCAGGGCTGACATAACAGAGTTTATCTCTCTGTAGCTCTATAGAACCAGGGCTGACATAACAGAGTTTATCTCTCTGTAGCTCTATAGAACCAGGGCTGATATAACAGAGTTTATCTCTCTGTAGCTCTATAGAATCAGGGCTGACATAACAGAGTTTATCTCTGTAGCTCTATAGAACCAGGGCTGATATAACAGAGTTTATCTCTCTGTAGCTTTATAGAACCAGGGCTGACATAACAGAGTTTATCTCTCTGTAGCTCTATAGAACCAGGGCTGATATAACAGAGTTTATCTCTCTGTAGCTCTATAGAACCAGGGCTGATATAACAGAGTTTATCTCTCTGTAGCTCTATAGAATCAGGGCTGACATAACAGAGTTTATCTCTCTGTAGCTCTATAGAACCAGGGCTGATATAACAGAGTTTATCTCTCTGTAGCTCTATAGAACCAGGGCTGACATAACAGAGTTTATCTCTCTGTAGCTCTATAGAACCAGGGCTGATATAACAGAGTTTATCTCTCTGTAGCTCTATAGAACCAGGGCTGATATAACAGAGTTTATCTCTCTGTAGCTCTATAGAACCAGGGCTGACATAACAGAGTTTATCTCTCTGTAGCTCTATAGAACCAGGGCTGATATAACAGAGTTTATCTCTCTGTAGCTCTATAGAACCAGGGCTGATATAACAGAGTTTATCTCTCTGTAGCTCTATAGAATCAGGGCTGACATAACAGAGTTTATCTCTCTGTAGCTCTATAGAACCAGGGCTGATATAACAGAGTTTATCTCTCTGTA
The DNA here is from genome assembly GCF_013265735.2 of Oncorhynchus mykiss. Lineage (NCBI taxonomy): Eukaryota > Metazoa > Chordata > Actinopteri > Salmoniformes > Salmonidae > Oncorhynchus > Oncorhynchus mykiss. The sequence goes on from NC_048571.1 coordinate 1,317,832, forward strand.
GCTCTATAGAACCAGGGCTGACATAACAGAGTTTATCTCTCTGTAGCTCTATAGAATCAGGGCTGATATAACAGAGTTTATCTCTCTGTAGCTCTATAGAACCAGGGCTGACATAACAGAGTTTATCTCTCTGCAGCTCTATAGAACCAGGGCTGATATAACAGAGTTTATCTCTCTGTAGCTCTATAGAATCAGGGCTGACATAACAGAGTTTATCTCTCTGTAGCTCTATAGAACCAGGGCTGATATAACAGAGTTTATCTCTCTGTAGCTCTATAGAACCAGGGCTGATATAACAGAGTTTATCTCTGTAGCTCTATAGAACCAGGGCTGATATAACAGAGTGTATCTCTCTGTAGCTCTATAGAACCAGGGCTGATATAACAGAGTGTATGTCTCTGTAGCTCTATAGAATCAGGGCTGACATAACAGAGTTTATCTCTCTGTAGCTCTATAGAACCAGGGCTGATATAACAGAGTTTATCTCTCTGTAGCTCTATAGAACCAGGGCTGACATAACAGAGTTTATCTCTGTAGCTCTATAGAACCAGGGCTGATATAACAGAGTTTATCTCTCTGTAGCTCTATAGAACCAGGGCTGATATAACTGAGTTGTGTTGTGGTACCTGGATGAGGACAGGTCGTTGTTATGCTCCATTCATTGACGTCTGCCCTGTAGGTCTGAATCTTATCATAGGTGCAGCTTCCCTTGTAACCATAGTGACCGCCTGCCACATATATTGTGTCTCTCAGAACACAGGCCGTAGCGTTCCCCACGCCTGTGACAAGGGAAGGAAGGAAGGCAGGAAGGAAGGCAGGACGGGAAGGAAGGCAGGGCGGGAAGGAAGGAAGGAAGGCAGGAAGGAAAAGGAAGGAAGGAAGGAAGGAAGGAAGGAAGGAAGGAAGGAAGGAAGGAAGGAAGGAAGGGGAGGAAGGAAGGCAGGAAGGCAGGAAGGAAAAGGAAGGAAGGAAGGAAGGAAGGAAGGAAGGAAGGAAGGAAGGAAGGAAGGAAGGAAGGAAGGAAGGAAGGAAGGAAGGAAGGAAGGAAGGAAGGAAGGAAGGATTGTCACTAAAAGGCTTCCAACCTTAAAACTATCATGAAACTCCAGCAGTAAACAAATACATTTACTATAAAACAAAACTTACAACAAAAAATCAACTGTGAAGTTACACAACTGTGTCATATTCCAGACCTTCATAGGCCAACCTACCTTGTACCATATTAGCTACGGGAATCCACTTCCTTTTCAGGGGGTCATAGAATTCCGTTTCCCCCATGGGCGCCCCTCCTCTGTACCCTCCTATGACGTAGACACACCCATGCAGACCCACAGAACAGTGGTAGTACCTCGCTGTCAGCATGGGCTGCCCCTGTGTCCATTTATCAGTATCACTGCTGTAAACCCACACTGTATCTAGAGCCTCTGTAGTGTCTGTCCTGTAGCCGCCGCTAATGTAGATGTTGGAGCCCAGCAGGGTAACTCCATAACTCTCCCTGGTGTGGTCTGGCATATCCTCCCCCTGCTGCCACTGGTCCGTGACCGGGTCCCAGGTCTGGACCTCAGACAGAGGGTGCCAGTGGTACCCTCCTATCACAAACATCCTGGAGGTCAGTCTCCTGCCCCTTCTGCAGTGTTCCGAAGGGCTTTTATTGATATTAAAAGCAGTCTTCAGAGCTTGGACAAATAGAGAGTGGATCTCTTCAGTGTCAGTCTCCAGACACTCTCTATGAAGCTCCAAGGCAGTCCTGAGGTACTCTTCCTTCAGGTCTAAGTGGGCGGAGTGAAGAAGCTCCTGGAAGTGTCCCCTGCGGGCAAGAGTATCGTGGGCCAGCCACCTCACCACCCCCTCCACCAGCACCGCCTCATTCAACACCTCCGCCAGGTTCTCCTCCTGCAGGAGGCTCCTCACCTTCTCCACCCCCAGCTCCTGGAACTCCTCCTCTCTCACCACCTGAGAAAATGACACTCTCAAATCACTAAAGACATTTAATAAACCCATCTATTGATTTAGTAGAATACATATCTGCTGAGTGTTTATATATATATATATTGAATGACATCATATTTGTTGTTTGTTTCTGTGTATGTACCACGATGTAGGAATAAGCCTGAACCTAAACCTTGAACCATTACCTGGTGGAAGTGGCAGAGCAGCACCCTGCGTGCCTCCTTCTCCAGGGACAGACACACATGGAGCTGGGCGAAACGGAGCATGCCCAGACAGTTGTCGACGTCGAGGAGACGAACCAGGAAGTTCTCACAGGCCGTTTTCACGGCTCCAAACTGCAGCAGGTCTGCAGCCTCCAGCAGAGACTCTACATTCCACTGGGTAATGGAGGCCTGGGAGGGAGACAGTTTAGAGTTGCGTCCCAAATAGCACCCTATTGTGCACTACTGTTGACCAGCTCCCTTAGGGTCCATATTGCACTTTCTGGGAATAGGGTGCCATTTGGGATGCAGGAAATAACCTACACTATATATACAAAAGTATGTGAACACCCCTTCAAATTAGTGGATTCGGCTATTTCAGCCACACCCGTTGCTGACGGGTGTACAAAACCGAGCACACCGCCATGCAATCTCCATAGACAAACATTGGCAGTAGAATGGCCTTTACTGAAGAGCTCAGTGACTTTCAACGTGGCACCGTCATAGGATGCCACCTTTCCAACAAGTCAGTTTGTCAAATTTCTGCCCTGCTAGAGCTGCCCCCGGTCAACTGTAAGTGCTGTTATTGTGAAGTGGAAATGTCTAGGAGCAACAACGGCTCAGCCCCGAAGTGGTAGGCCACACAAGCTCATAGAACGGGACCGCCGAGTGGAACTCACTACCGAGTTCCAAACTGCCTTTGGAAGCAACGTCAGCACAATAACTGTTCGTCAGGAGCTTCATGAAATGGGTTTCCATCATGGCAGAGCAGCTGCACACTGTTTTTCATGGTTCGGGCTAGGGACCTTAGTTCCAGTGACAGGAAATCTTAACTCTACAGCACGCAATGACATTCTAGATGATTCTGTGCTTCCAAGTTTTTTAGCAACAGGTTTGGGGAAGGCCCTTTCCTGTTTCAGCATGACAATGCCCCCGTGCACAAAGCGAGGTCCAGACAGAAATGGTTTGTCGAGATCGGTGTGGTAAAACTTGACTGGCCTGCACAGAGCCCTGACCTCAACCCCATCGAACACCTTTGGGATGAATTGGAATGCCGACTGCAAGCCAGGCCTAATCGCCCCCAACATCCGTGCCCGACCTCACTAATGATCTGAATGGAAGCAAGTCCCCGCAGTAATGTTCCAACATCTAGTGTAAAGCCTTCCCAGAAGAGTGGAGGTTGTTATAGCAGCAAAGGGGGAACCAACTCCATATTAATGCCCATAATTTTGGAATGAGATGTTGGACGAGCATGTGTCCACATACTTTTGATCATGTAGGGTATTATGTAGCCCTTTCCTGCAGTCAATGACCAGAAGTGTCCTCTTTGGCCTCATGGGTGGAATGTTATTCATGTTTCATCATTGATAAAGATGTTTTTATTTAACAGACAAAAATCTTGTGTTTCTATGTCAAACAGTTTTGTTAAATTTCAGTTTTCTGTGATGTTAATAAAGTGTAATAATAAGATGAAAACTCAAAATGTAAGACATTTCAACTTTATATCTGACATGATACAGGTGTCTTCTTTTTTTAAGCCCATAACCATGTGTGTGTGAGGTGGATACTTTTATTGTTTCAAAGTAGATTTGTTTAAGACGACCAAGAAAGAGTCTGTGTGCCCCTGATTTAGCCCACTGCAGTACAAAGTTACATGGGACCATCTCAATATTAAAACAATAGACACAACATGCGTAAAAGTAAAAACCTCCATTTTAATGATAACTAAATGACTTTTGAGACGCCATAGACGATTTTGCCTTTTGGTAGGCCGTCATTGTAAATAAGAATTTGTTCTTAACTGACTTGCCTAGTTAAATAAAGGTTAAAAAATATACAATTTTTTAACATTAGGCTACAACATTCATATAATGGACAGTCACTCATAAATGGTCTCAGAGGTGTAGCCTACCTTGGAGGTGTACACATAGTTCACCAGAGTCGTCAGCACCTCCACATCTACCCCAGCTAGTCTGATGACACTGTGGGACCTCTCTCTCATATCGGCTGTGAACATGGCTCTGAAGTAGGAACTACGGGAGCATAGAGCCACTTTATGGCAGTGGAAGAGCTCCCCCGTAGAGCACTGTAGAGCTATGTCAGTGAACAAGCCTTCTGTGTAGTATTCTCCGAGGGCTTCTAGAACCTCCGTGGGATGTGTTGGGTCACAGAAATCATAGGTGTAGAAGGATTCCGGCGACTCCTGTCCCTTAGATGACCTTGTGTTCCTGAAACACGAGACATTAAATATCTTAATGTACCCTTTAAAAATGTATGCCATTGCCTTGGCACATCCATGCATTATACATTAGTAATACAGAACAGCTGACGTTGGACTTCCCTGTCCCTTTACACATCTGGTTATACGGACGTTATTAAGACAGGCTAGGATGCAAACCGCAATGGGAATTAGTTTCAACATGACATTTAAATGAATGAAGCTTGATAGAATCAAATTGGGTTTATTGCTAAAACAGAAAACATTGCATAATGAACATTTTGCAATACTGTAAGCAGCAACACCTTGCAAAAAACGATGAACTGAGCACAGACAGTAAACATACATGGATTTGCAACGGATCCAGAGAGTATTTGATAATGTAATCTATTAGTCGTCTTATTTGAAAACACAATGTAATGCATCCACATAGGACCTACATACACTTGACAGAATACTATTCAATCTAAATAGTCCCGAGTGAAGATCATTAACACAGCTCACTGAACAATAGCCACACATCTACCTGCTCGACATGGTTTATTTTCCTGTTGTTAAAGCATCCTCTGTGTTTGGAGCGAGTCAAACGGCATCACACGCCATCTGTTGTAAATTCTTATTTATACCCAATTCCCTTGTAAACCAAACAATCTAATAAACGCCGGACATTCCGCTATTTAGTTTCGTTATCTATTTAGGCTGACGCGGCAGGCGCTCAGCTGATGTGACAGAGCATCTCAGCCGCAGACAGCAGCGCCTCTGATAATCTTACCAGCCGCAAATAACAGCGTTCGACCAATCACATTCACCGCGCCTCGTCCTCCTATCAGCGTATTGACACAAAGGGACAGACATTGGGTTATCTTGGGAGGCAGGGAGACGGGGTCACGGTCCACAAAACCGCACTGCTGAAGCAGTAATCGGCAATTTATATAATAACACTCACAATAGAGTCTAGTAGAGACAACAGATAATTGCACTGGTAATACACAGGACTGGTAATACATTTTGCACATAGAGAGTGCCCTAGTAAAAAGTGATGCCAATGTGTTTTATTGACTGTACATCCTAGAATATATATTTAATTATAAACAGTTATAACATGTAATTTACAGGTGTGATTTGTTTTTTCCTGTTCTGTTTATTGGGTTCTGTATCTCTCTACATTTGCTAAAGACAAAAATAAGCACAAAGATGTACATTCATTTGCATCTGAACCTGAGAGAGTGATGTGATATAGTCCCGCTGATTTAGAATATGATCTTTAAAAACTTTTCCAAAACAGGACAAAGACACAATCACAATCCTTCCCTCTCGAGCATTTGGTATACTTTTTAATCGTTGCAAGTACACTTCATTCAGTATGAGAAAGAGCTGTACCCTACAGGGGAACTTCTGAGCTGTACCCTACAGGGGAACTTCTGAGCTGTACCCTACAGGGGAACTTCTGAGCTGTACCCTACAGGGGAACTTCTGAGCTGTACCCTACAGGGGAACTTCTGAGCTGTACCCTACAGGGGAACTTCTGAGCTGTACCCTACAGGGGAACTTCTGAGCTGTACCCTACAGGGGAACTTCTGAGCTGTACCCTACAGGGGAACTTCTGAGCTGTACCCTACAGGGGAACTTCTGAGCTGTACCCTACAGGGGAACACATGCTTTCAGTTCCATCAGGATCTCTTTTCCACTTGTCCATTCTACCACTCTGGGGTTGGATGAACCCTCTCCTTGTTGTGCACTCTGTCTAGAGAGCAGCCTCTCCAAGGTGTAACCCTTTCTAGGGAACACCACATCTCCTTCCCTTAGACTGTTGGAAGGGCAAAGGTCGTTCCCTCCGTCCCCTACATAGAAAGTTCTCTGATACTCTACCCCTCCCTTCAACTGCCCTGCTAGGAAATCAGCCAGCACTTTCCTCTTACACAGGTTGACAGGGCACTGGCTACACTGGTGAGAATGGTAACATTCTATCTCCATGTAGCCACGCTCGTCAAACGCAGCCGGATTGGTGAAGACTTGGTCGACCGCGTCTTGAACCCCAGCCACCTGCAGTATCCAGTCGATGAACACTGTGTTTGAATCTGAGATAATGATGCAGTCAATGTCGTTCTTGTTACTCACAATGAACGTCAACAGTTCAATCATTCCATCTGTAAACGGTATTGTCTCCATCACACTTCGGATTGTATCGGGGCTGATGTCCTGGTCTCCTATATAGGACATGACTCTGCCCATGTACTCTGTCCAGCGTCCCTTCTGGCAGGAGTTCTTGACCAGGTCTGGCAGGCATTGGTCCGGGATACACTGAATGACCCAGGTGTCACTGTTGTCATCCACCAAGGTGTGGTCGAAGTCAAACACCAGCAGAGTCTTCATGATGATTCTCCTCTGCTGCAAAACACTGGTGGAATAGGTTTGTTAGAAGAGACACGGACAGGCAGCCAGACACAGAGAGAGAGAGAGAGAGAGAGAGACAGAGAGGGGGGGGGAGAGAGGGTTGAGAGATAGAGAGGGAGAGAGATACTTTTTTTTATGGTATTGTCTGCTTTGCTTAGTATTAGGAATTTGAAATTATTTATACTTTTAATACTTAAGTATATTTTAAACCAAATAGTTGTAGACCTTTACTCAATATTTTACTGGGTGACTTTCACTTTTAATTGAGTAATTTTCTATTAAGGTATCTTTACTTTTACTAAAGTATGACAATTGAGTACTTTTTCCAACACTGGGGAGGGGGCAGGCAGACAGACACTAAACAGAAAGTGAAAAAGGCTAGTGACCAAGCAGTATCTATCTAGCTAGCTACTGAATGACTAAGAGTGTTCTTTGGACTGTCTGCTGACTAGCTAGGAACTGGCTAGCTAACAGTCAATCTATTACACATTACCAAGTACAGTAGCTAGCTCCTTTTACGTCGTTCTAAACAGTAAACCGCTTGTCAGATAATCTATTTATCAATGTGTGTATTCACTTAGGATCTTACCCCACACTGTTGTTACACCGTTTACACAAATGTAAATTTAGATGCGTGACATCGCCGGTTGGATCTTAAACACACACTTGAGACATGTCGCGTTCGGAACAACTGGGAACTAGAAACCATTGAGACACAGATAGAACAATGAGACAGATGTTCCACCGGATGTGTAAATGTGAAGCATCCGCTTGGCGTTTCCACTCACTACCAAATTTGGGAAAAAACGATGTCAAATCATCAAATGTGGTAGTGAGTGGTAGTGAGAGGAAGCCCAGTGGCCCGCAGTGGGAGAAATAAGATGGAACTCGATGGATTTTGGCCGAGATCCTTCACATTTTCTCATCGACTAAACGTTTGATCTCAGTACAGTTTTCTGTTCCCAAAACTAGAATCTGTTACGAACAGAGTGAACTAAGTTTTGTAGACTTTACCAAAGTAAAAAAAAAATATTGCGTTGTTTAGAATGAGTGTGAAGGCGAATTGAGTTATTGCAGAAGTGCACTTTACAGAGTAGGCGTTCCCTAATGGAAATATGCAAATTCGTGCTAGAACGCGCCAATAGAATCTCTCTAGCTCGTGGTTGGCTCTGCCCACCCACCTTGCTTGTTCTGCCCACTAGAGTCATTTGTTCCCGTTTGAAACGACAGGCTGTGGTCTATCTTGGTTAAAGTATAAATACGATTTTATTGAGCCGCTCGGACCTCGGAAATCTCCGACTTCGGAGCGTTCTAGCAGAGACACTTTCGAGGAGATGGAAAACCGCCGCGTGGTGCATTCTGGGTGATTCTGGGAGAAGGAGCGTTCTCCTTCAAATAGTGAATGGGAGTTAATTGGGCGCTAGCGCAAAAACCAAACATTAGCATTAATTTCGTCAAAAAAGTACAACATGCTACTATTTTCCAAGATGTGAGATAATTAACTTGTTCTCTGTAATATCATATAGCTTTGGAATCATGATATTACGTACTCTAATATCTCTGGTTCAAGACAACCGCAAACTCGAGAAAAAAACAAGCCCCGACCTGAAGATCCCTGACTTCATGATTTGACATCGTTTTTTCCGAGTTCCCAGTTTTGTTGAAAGCACCATTACTTCCTCATTTGTTTCGTATCACTGTCTAACTAACCAATGAAAAGGGACATCACTGTCACCTGTTGGTGTGGAATGAGAAGTAGTGAATAAAATACAAAAAATACAGTGGGACAGCTTGGAGAGTTATCTGGCAAAGCGGTCCATTTTTTTCTTCTTAAATAACACACTGCTGTTCGAATCCCACATTTGATCTGATAGCGATACTGTTACAAAACGATATAGATGCTAACATTTCCCAGATGTAACAGTAGGCGGCAGTAATGCGCTCGTTTTTTATTTATTATGAAGAAGAACAAGAATCGCACCGTTTCCTGGTGACGTAAACACAGAACCATGAAGGTAAAATTCTAAGCACTTAGTTTTACAATCGATTTTCTATCATAGCTACAACCGAAAGACACCGGCGAAAATGTTCAAAGGGTGGGGAACGTGGCTGGGTATAGAGAACACCTCGACGACAGAGGAGAGCGAAGTGGCCGACGTTGCTGTGGAGGAGAAAATCGTTCAAGACCAAAATGAAGTAAACAAACAACACGAACCTCCAGCAACAGAAGAACTGGGGCAGGAGGACGGAGACACCGTCCAACTCATCTCTCAGCAAGCTAAAGGATTCGGTGGTAAGGAAGATTATAGATTATTTCATTTATATTCATGTGAAAAGTGATTTAACAGACTAATACTGATTATGTAGGCCTAAGAGACAACAATACATTGTTTGCCTGCCAAAACTTGAATGACAATGCCATCTGAAGCTGAGAATTGATCCAGGTTTTATATCCCTGTTACATATGCAGGCTTAATATTCAACTTTGCCAGCAATGCTACCAAGAAGATCTCCAACTCTGTGGCAGAGACCGCACACACCATCAAGAAGAGCGTGGAAGAAGGGAACATAGATGGAATTTTTGACAAGGTGCATGGCATGCTAAACTTTCCTGAATCATGTTTGACAAGGAGGGTGTTTTAGTGTTAGCATCGGTTGCTATGTATCATCCCTCTGGTGTTAGCTCAAAACCGCTGATTTCTTGAAGCTTTGAGGTTTCTGTCTTGTAACATCACATGTCTGTGTTTCTGTTTTCCAGACTATTTTGGGGGATTTCAAAAAAGAACAGGACAAATTTGTCCAAGAAAAGAAAGCTAAGAAATCAGGTCAGTGTGGAGACATAACATCATACCCACTTGAGATTAGTTTACCTTCCACTCCTTGTACTCGGTGTCCTCAAATCAACATTTGTCACGTGCACAGCAAGGTTATTATTTAGTGTTTTTATATTAGTTTCTATTCATTTTCAGATTTTTATTTGACATTCGGTTTATTTATTTAGTTTTCAGATCCACTTGATTCGTTTTTATTTGGTTGATGTTTTATGAAAATATTAATATTTTCGTTATCATATGATTTTGTTTTAGTGTTAGGGACAGCCTGTGCATGGGAGGCTAGTAGCCTGTGTGTGTATATGTATAGTTGTTTTGTTTTTGGGGATGTCACTTCCTGCCACTGGGGGGGCAGTAATAGGTTTAAAGGAAGACTCAGCGAGATGACGTAGATCAGTGGTTTCCAAACTTTTTATAGTCCCGTACCCCTTCAAACATTCAACCTCCAGCTGCGTACCCCCTCTAGCAGCAGGGTCAGCGCACTCTCAAATGTTGTTTTTTGCCATCATTGTAAGCCTGCCACACACACTATACAATACATTTATTAAACATAAGAATGGGTGTGAGTGAGTTTGTCATCACAACCTGGCCCGTGGGAAGTGACAAAGAGCTCTTATAGGACCAGGGCACAAATAATAATAATCAATAATTTTGCTCTTTATTTAACCATCTTACATATAAAACCTTATTTGTTCATTGAAATTGTGAATAACTCACCACAGGTTAATGAGAAGGATGTGCTTGAAAGGATGAACATAACTGCAATGTTGGGTTGTATTGGAGAGAGCAGTTTTAAATAATTTTCAACACACAGTCTGTGCCAGTATTTCGTTTTCATGCTAGTGAGGGCCGAGAATCCACTCTCACATGGGTACATGGTTGCAAAGGGCATAACAGCACGATTTGCCAAGGCAGGATACTCTAAGCATAGCCCAATCCAGAAATCTGACAGTGGCTTCTGATTAAATTACATTTTCACAGAACCGCTTATTTCAATTTGGATGAGGCTCTTGTTCAGATATCGGTAAGTGGACTGGAGGCAGGGCATGAAAGTGGACTGGAGGCAGGGCATGTAAGTGGACTGGAGGCAGGGCATGTAAGTGGACTGGAGGCAGGGCATGTAAGTGGACTGGAGGCAGGGCATGTAAGTGGACTGGAGGCAGGGCATGTAAGTGGACTGGAGGCAGGGCATGTAAGTGGACTGGAGGCAGGGCATGTAAGTGGACTGGAGGCAGGGCATGTAAGTGGACTGGAGGCAGGGCATGTTAGTGGACTGGAGGCAGGGCATGTAAGTGGACTGGAGGCAGGGCATGTAAGTGGACTGGAGGCAGGGCGTGAAAGTGGACTGGAGGCAGGGCGTGAAAGTGGACTGGAGGCAGGGCGTGTAAGTGGACTGGAGGCAGGGCATGAAAGTGGACTGGAGGCAGGGCATGAAAGGGATAACCAATCCAGTTGTTTGTGTCATCCGTATCAGGAAAGTACCTGCGTAATTGTAGTCATCATATTTGCACCTCTTCAATGGTCCAACATCCCTGTCTGTTGTTCGATGCTTTCCTGGGTAAGGGGGCAGTAGCTCTTTAGCTGCATCAGATTCACAACTGTCAGTGTCCGTGCTAGCTGGGCTAACAACAAATGTAGAATTACTGATGCTAGCATTGGATGTGCTTGTGGAAGCAGAACAACTTGTGTAGGACTGTTGATAGTGTCTCTGGGCCTTACTTTTTAAAAACCACTTATCCATTTTCGAGCAAACGGAATGAGCAGCAGCTACATAAGGACAGTTAGTGGAATTCCTGCGAGAGAGTAACGGTTAATGTGATTGGATGTTAATTATTTGACTAAGCTACCTATATTTGACATTGTTATTTCGCTGAACATTAGATTGTTTAATTTTATTTTTGGCAGTGAAACGAGGCTAAGGCGAGAAAAAAACCCTCACCCAAATGTATAGCCCCGTTGGAAAATAAATTGACTGTTTGAAAATGTGAAGAAAATAAATATATATATATTTTTAAAATGTGAACCACGTTTTTATTTGGCGTACGATATGTATCATCACACGGAGGGCCGAGTGTTTGCGGGTTTCGCTCCTCTCTTGTACTTGATTGATGAATTATGGTCACTGATTTAGTAAAAAAAACTCCCCTCACCTGGTTGTCTAGGTCTAAATTGAAAGGAAAAACCAAAAAACCAGCAGACACTAGGCCTTCCATGGAATGAGTTTGACACCCCTGACGTAGATGCACAAAGTAAACAGTAGTAGTGGGTCAATTTCCGCAACAACCAGGAGAGTTGAAGCGAGGTTAAACTTCACTGCTGTTTTGGTCCGGTAGCTACCACGTTGTAGCAGTGTGAAGCGGAGATACTCTGGGGTGACGGTGTGAGAGCAGTCTTCCGTTTTCACTACTGTTTTGGTCCGGTAGCTACCACGTTGTAGCAGTGTGAAGCGGAGATACTCTGGGTGACGGTATGAGAGCAGTCTTCCGTTTTCACTACTGTTTTGGTCCGGTAGCTACCACGTTGTAGCAGTGTGAAGCGGAGATACTCTGGGTGACGGTATGAGAGCAGTCTTCCGTTTTCACTACTGTTTTGGTCCGGTAGCTACCACGTTGTAGCAGTGTGAAGCGGAGATACTCTGGGGTGACGGTGTGAGAGCAGTCTTCCGTTTTCACTACTGTTTTGGTCCGGTAGCTACCACGTTGTAGCAGTGTGAAGCGGAGATACTCTGGGGTGACCGTATGAGAGCAGTCTTCCGTCGTGCTCATTTCAGTGGCCACGTTAGAGCGGATCACTTTTGTCAAGTCATTCTGGGGGGGAAATTGTCCGACTTGCGCCTACATGCCTTGTTGGAAAACCACATTAGTGTCTGACTTTTGACTGTCGCAGATGCACCTCCCCGGACTTCACTCCTCGACTTTCGTCTACAGTAATTTGCTTTAGCCTTAACATTCACTATGGCTACAGCCATTTAAAGTATAGTTTTAGTTTTTAAAACGGGTTTGCTAATTATTTTATTTCAGTTTACTAAATAGTTTTTTCATGATTCGTTTTTAGTTAACTAGTTAAATCATGACAGGACACAACAGGTGTAAACAGTCAAGTGAAATGCTTACTTTCAAGCTCTTTCTCAACAAGGTAAAGAAATAGAAAAGTGTCAAATTCAGAATAGATTCTTGAAATAAAAAGGGAACAGAACCGATGCTAAGTCAGGTCAGGTAACACAAAAAATAAAACCCACAGGAGAATGTACTCTACAGGCCAGTACCAGCACCATATCAATGTGCAGGGATACTGCTGATAAATGACAGAGTAGAATGTTAGCTAAACAGACTGGCAACCAGACTATCTTGAGATGATATACCAGTAAACATGATCATAGTTATACATACATACATACATACATACAGTGGGGCAAAAAAGTATTTAGTCAGCCACCAATTGTGCAAGTTCTCCCACTTAAAAAGATGAGAGAGGCCTGTAATTTTCATCATAGGTACACTTCAACTATGACAGACAAAATGAGAAGAAAAAAAATCCAGAAAATCACATTAATTTGCAAATAAATTCATAAAAAATCCTAGAATGTGATTTTCTGGATTTTTTTTCTCATTTTGTCTGTCATAGTTGAAGTGTACCTATGATGAAAATTACAGGCCTCATCTTTTTAAGTGGGAGAACTTGCACAATTGGTGGCTGACTAAATACTTTTTTGCCCCACTGTATATACATACATGCATATATACATATATACATACATACATGGTGGAACTAAAATGGTTTCTTCTTGTTCCCCTCCAGACACAGCTGTACCACCATGGGTTGGCTACAGTGAGGAGGAAACTATGCAGCAACAGATCCTGGCTTTGTCCGCTGTTAGTAGCACTTCTAACATTGTCTGTCCACATTGTGCACTTAAGAGTTTGTGATTTGATTCCATCCAATTGGATCTCATCACTGTCAGAGTGCATTGTGTTGATTGTACCTTTTCAATTTGATTTAAATTCACCACAACTTTATTGATCTGTTATTCCAGGACAGGAGGAACTTCCTGAGAGACCCACCAGCTGGAGTTCAGTTCCAGTTCGACTCTGAGCAGATGTATCCTATCGCCATGGTGATGCTGCAGGAAGATGAGCTACTGAACAGGATGCGCTTCGACCTGGTCCCCAAACAGTCAGCAGACAGCCATTACAAATCTAATGCATTACAAATCCATTATTGCACTTCAAACATGCCTCGATTCAACTCAGAATTATTTACAGATAGAGATTGCAGGCATAAAGTTGGCCTGTTGGCTAATGTTGGATGATGCCAGTCCTGTCCATTGATAAGCCTCTTAGAACCAGCCAGATTGCTGCATTCAATTGAAAAGGAATGGTGAGCTATCGCTCAGATTGGTTCACAAAGCTTTGACCAGCCATTGAAATTGGAAGAACTGTACACGTGTTTCCATCCATGTCAAGTTATCGATTAACCCTTCAGTATATGTGTATGTTACTTACATATTCAATGCTCTGTATGTTTAGAGTGAAGGAGGATGTGTTCTGGAGGAACTACTTCTACCGTGTGTCCCTGATAAAGCAGTCGGCCCAGCTCACGGCCCTGGCAGCACAGCAGCAGGCTGTAGACCACAGAGAGGAGCAGAAGACCATCAGCCCGGAGGGTGTCAGCCTCACAGGTACTCTACTCTGTTCTATGGTTGGTCGGAATTCAGTTTGTGTGATCCTGACACGCCCCTAACTAAAAACACTGCATTGGTGTTATGTGCAAAGCAGAGCAATTGGTGAACTACTGTCAAGCAACAGTTTATAGCCTAACTTCTGTTTCATGTTGTTGTTGCTGTTGTCATGCAGAAAATACCATCAGACCAAAAACACCTCCAGTATCCATTAGTGACATTCCCAAGAGTGGAGAGGTGAGTCAATGTTTTGTTTTTCTGAAGAAAAGTCAGCCCCTTTGAATAATTCTGTGCACGTCTATATATAGACCACTGAAATACTGTGTAAATATCAAGTCAAATGTATGAAATGGTCTGGATTCTCTTTTAATGTTGTTAAATAGCAGGAGGAAGAGGAGAATGAGATCTCCACCAGCCCTGGGGTCTCCGAGTTTGTGAGCGATGCCTTTGACTCCTGTAACATCGACCATGAAGACCTGAGGAAAGAGATGGAACAGCTGGTGCTGGACAAGAAGGAGGACGCTGCAACTCCAGAGGGTCAGTTCTAGAACTATTAGATCATATCTAGAGAAACAAACAACCAGCAAGAACTCCAGAGGGTCAGTTCTAGAACAATTAGATCATATCTAGAGTAACAAACAACCAGCAAGAACTCCAGAGGGTCAGTTCTAGAACTATTAGAATATATCTAGAGTAACAAACAACCAGCAAGAACTCCAGAGGGTCAGTTCTAGAACAATTAGATCATATCTAGAGTAACAAACAACCAGCAAGAACTCCAGAGGGTCAGTTCTAGAACTATTAGATCATATCTAGAGTAACAAACAACCAGCAAGAACTCCAGAGGGTCAGTTCTAGAACATATCTAGAGTAACAAACAACCAGCAAGAACTCCAAAGGGTCAGTTCTAGAACTATTAGAACATATCTAGAGTAGCAAACAACCAGCAAGAACTCCAGAGGGTCAGTTCTAGAACATATCTAGAGTAACAAACAACCAGCAAGAACTCCAGAGTTCTATTGGTTGATTTCACTGGAACCTGGAAAGAGCTTGGATTTAATATAATGGCTCAGGTGGTAGAGCTGGATGTTGAATTAGAGGAGAGTGAATGGTATGTTTAGTTGTTTTCTCTTCAGTCTGTAGCTTTGATCTCATAATGCTGTTATTTGTTCAGAGGAGACAGCGGACTGGGAGAAGGAACTCCAGGCAGAGTTACAGGAGTATGAGGTGGTGACGGAGGCAGACAACAAAGATGACAACTGGGATAAAGAGATCGAGAAGATGCTTCAGTCGGACGAGTAGAGGTGACCGACCCGTCTTGCTTCAGTCTAGTATCTCTGATATGAGAGAGAGCACCACGAAGGATCAGAAACCATGACCTTGGTCTAGTCTAGACCATAGAAATAGAATGGTATAGAAAGGAAGGGAACCGCTGCATACAAACCATTAACCGTTTGTTTCAGCACACTCTAGAATGGGAACATCTATGGGGTGAATTCTGATCTGGTGGTGGTCAGGTGTTGAAATACTGTATAATATACATTTTCTGTCTGTACAGTGTAGTGGCTGGCTGTCATTTTAGCTGTGAACGTTTATGGCCGACGAGGCAACTGACATATTGCATATTGTTCTTTCTTCTCTATTCTGCTATTTTTCTTTTTCTGGAATTCTTTTGCAGTTGGGATGTGTGCGTCTATCCAAATAAATACTTGTTTCTGTGCTACTCAAATCCTGCTTTCAGTTTTTCCCTAATAAATATACTTCTTTCCAATTGTCTAAATGTCTTTCCTTAATGAAAATTACAGACATATTGTTATATCTGAAGGGCTGTATAGGGAAGGGTTTTGTTTTGGTGTTGTTTATGCAACATGACAATAGGGTCAAGCAGCCCCGCCCCCGTCCTTATATATTGCGTCACATCATAGCGACACACTCCGATGCCAGAGACAGGGTCGATTTAAACAGTAAAAACATACAGGTACAGTGTGGTACTTTTACGCCCTTTTCTGTGTTTCGCTGACCCTACACAAATTATGTCTGTATTTCTTAATGATTGTAACATGTTACAGTCAAACAAAAGAGAACGCGAAGTGTTAAAACATGTTGTATTTACTAAGGAAGTCCATAGCATAGTTTGCCAGTGACAGGTTGTTAGCTTAGCATAAGTTGGCACAGTGTGGACTCACGCACCTGCCAAACCCAAACAGTTTGCGACTTATTGCTTGGTGGTATTTTCTTTCTATACTTACGTTCAATAATCCATACATCAATCAATACTTGATGGAAACACTTTAGTCCACAATTTTTGTTGAGTTGAATGTCAACGTTGGATTTGTTACTCAGCTAACAAGCTAACCTACAGCTAGCTCGTGTCAAAGCTAGCTAGCCTAGCATACCAAAGGTTACTGTGACTAACGTTATAGCTATGCTAACTAGATTATTTAGATCTGTGGCTCGCTAGCTACATCCATTAGCTTTAGCGTAGCTGATACATGGCTCAATGTTTTCCTATCAGTATAGCTATTAGCTGGGTAGGTAAAGTCACTTAATTGTTTGGAGGTTATTAGCTAACACGAATTGGCTAGCTAGTGCCTGCTAATAATATATCAAAACTAGCCAACGTTAGGTAGCTAGTTTTATTGCCACTACTGTGTGGCAAGTTTACTTGTTTGGGTGTCTAAATTGATTGAACTAACGTACGAGTGTAACTGCAACAGCGGTGTTTAGGCTACATCCTTCACTTGTGTTCAGTCGGATAATTATTTTATCTTCGGTGTCCGGGTTATCTAGGCAGTTAACTAAATCAAGGGAATTGAGGGGTTCCTGTGCTGATTTATATGGCGAGTCCTTCTGTTGGTGCTGTTAGGTCTAGCACGTGGTAATCCTCAACTATCTTCTTAAAGGATTCTATCCCTTCTTGATTGTTGAGGGAACTGTGGTCCAGTGTTTCATTAATATATGAATAACTATAGTTACCACTACTGCCAATGCTACCCTAGTTATTAGAATGATCTGAACTTAGTGACCCTTGGTCAGATCAGAGTTAAAGGTGGGGACCTGTCTTGCCCTGCTAGAGTTGGTGCCTTGCTAGAGTCCGGAGGACAGCATGTGGTTGCTAACTTGCTGTCTCATTACTGTCAATGTTTACAAGTGTTGTTGAGGCTATTGAAATAAGTTACACACCGCTGTCAAGATCAGTGAATGATCAAGTATGAACCGGTTCTGTTAACGAATTGAATCAATGCTTACATGGTCAGGTGTACTCAAATAGTCAGGTGTACTCACATGGTCAGGTGGATACGACCACCTATATTTCACTGAGTTAACTTTTCCTCTTTTCCAGTTTGGGATCAATATCATGGAGGCTGCAGGGTTCTGTGGAATGGAGGTGGCGACTCGGGGGCTAGTGGGGGGATCTGGCAGTAGCTCCCCTCCAGAGCTGGACAGCCCAGGTAGCCAGGAGCACCTGGGGATGTTTGAGCTGGTCAGTAGCTGCTGCAGTGAGGAGGTGAGAGGGGAGACTCCAGGGAGAGAGGACTGCCCCCTGGACCCCAACAATGCTGAGCTGGACCCAGGCGGCGGCGGTGGTGGCAAGATCAAGGACCCAAAGGGATTGGGTAGGTTAACACGAGACTGTCGTTGCCTGTCTAACGCGTGTGAGGTAATATATGGAAACCACTGCATGCTGTCATGGTGATTTTAGCCAAGTTATTGAGAATGTCCCTTCCTCTTCAACCATGACAAGTGGTTGATCTCTTCACTTGTTTTTTTGTAACAGGAAAAGAGGTTCTCTTACTGATGCAAGCCCTGACCACACTAGCCTCCCCAGAGGAGAAGTGGTTGATCTCTTCACTTGTTGTTTTGTAACAGGAAAAGAGGTTCTCTTACTGATGCAAGCCCTGACCACACTAGCCTCCCCAGAGGAGAAGTGGTTGATCTCTTCACTTGTTGTTTTGTAACAGGAAAAGAGGTTCTCTTACTGATGCAAGCCCTGACCACACTAGCCTCCCCAGAGGAGAAGTGGTTGATCTCTTCACTTGTTGTTTTGTAACAGGAAAAGAGGTTATCTTACTGATGCAAGCCCTGACCACACTAGCCTTGCCAGAGAAGTGGCTGATCTCTTCACTTGTTGTTTTGTAACAGGAAAAGAGGTTCTCTTACTGATGCAAGCCCTGACCACACTAGCCTCGCCAGAGGAGAAGCTGGCCGCTTTGTGCAAGAAGTATGCTGATTCGGTAAGAGCTGGAAGCCTCCACATGTCTATGCTGCTTTAAGGGATTATTTTCATCTAATAAATTGCAGTGGGCCAATTGCAGTGGGCCACTGCTAGTTGATCAGCTAAACATGTTCATCCCTATTTGTGTCTTGAGATTGTATACCCCGGGTTGTATTTATTAGTGCACATGATGGCAAAACTATTTTGCAACCGAAAGCAAAACGAGAATTTCTAATTACACCAATTCAGTTAGTTTTCTTCCATTTCATGCCTAATGAACACTAACCAGGACTCATTTGAATCCCTGTTCAAATGGTGTTTTGAGTATCACTACATCTTTGTGTCCTGTGACAGCTTTGATTGATTGATTGATTGATTGACAGCTGGAGGAGAGCCGCAGTATACAGAAGCAGGTGAAGGTGCTGCAGAAGAAGCAGTCCCAGATGGTCAAAGAGAAGATCCACCTGCAGAGTGAACACAGCAAGGCCATCCTGTCACGCAGCAAGCTGGAGAGCCTCTGTAGGGAACTGCAGAGACACAATAAGACCCTCAAGGTAGGTAGTGAGGAGAGTCTGTCAAGCAGCAAGCTGGAGAACCTCTGTAGGGAACTGCAGAGACACAATAAGACCCTCAAGGTAGGTAGTGAGGAGAGTCTGTCACACAGCAAGTCAGTTAGTGGCTACTGTAAGCCTGTGTACTCATTGAACTACATATAGAATCATAGGATCTCTATGCTTGTATCAAATCACATTGTATTCATCACATGCTCTGAATACAACTGGACTTTACAGTGAAATGCTTGCTTACGGACATTTCCTTATGATGCAGAGTAGCACAAATAAAACAGTAACTAAAACGAGGAATGAAATTGAATCCACAAGAATGGAGCTTACATACAGGGAGTATTCAGGGGTTGGGTTCGATTTAGGTTTAAATTCAGTCAATTCCGGAAGTTCAGTCAATTCTCTTCATAGAAAATACTTGTTATGAATGAATTCAATTTCAATAGAATTCATGAATTGAAAACAGAATTGACCCCATCCCTGTTACCATTGTTTTTGCAAATTTACCGTTTTGCCATATCCCATGTCAGGATGACAACATGCAACGGTCCAGAGAGTATGAGGAGCATCGGAAGGAGGCCACCCTTCACTTCCAGATGACGCTGAACCAGATCGAGGTACAGATGGAACAGCACAACTCTCACAACTCCAAGCTGCGCCAGGAGAACATGGAGCTGGCCCAGAAACTCAACAAGCTCATCAAACAGTACGAGCTCAGGGAGGAGGTAGGAGGACGAGAGACGCGTACCTCTTTCTACTCTGTCTTTTCACATGCACACGTTCTCTCTATTCCTCCCATTCTGTCTCTCTCTCCCCCTCGTTCTCTCTCTCTCTCCCCCTCGTTCTCTCTCTCTCTCCCCCTCGTTCTCTCTCTCTCTCCCCCTCGTTCTCTCTCTCTCCCCCTCGTTCTCTCTCTCTCTCCCCCTCGTTCTCTCTCTCTCTCCCCCTCGTTCTCTCTCTCTCTCCCCCTCGTTCTCTCTCTCTCTCCCCCTCGTTCTCTCTCTCTCTCCCCCTCGTTCTCTCTCTCTCTCCCCCTCGTTCTCTCTCTCTCTCCCCCTCGTTCTCTCTCTCTCCCCCTCGTTCTCTCTCTCTCCCCCTCGTTCTCTCTCTCTCTCCCCCTCGTTCTCTCTCTCTCTCCCCCTCGTTCTCTCTCTCTCTCCCCCTCGTTCTCTCTCTCTCCCCCTCGTTCTCTCTCTCTCCCCCTCGTTCTCTCTCTCTCCCCCTCGTTCTCTCTCTCTCCCCCTCGTTCTCTCTCTCTCCCCCTCGTTCTCTCTCTCTCTCCCCCTCGTTCTCTCTCTCTCTCCCCCTCGTTCTCTCTCTCTCTCCCCTCGTTCTCTCTCTCTCTCCCCCTCGTTCTCTCTCTCTCTCCCCCTCGTTCTCTCTCTCTCTCCCCCTCGTTCTCTCTCTCTCTCCCCCTCGTTCTCTCTCTCTCTCCCCCTCGTTCTCTCTCTCTCTCCCCCTCGTTCTCTCTCTCTCTCCCCCTCGTTCTCTCTCTCTCTCCCCCTCGTTCTCTCTCTCTCTCCCCCTCGTTCTCTCTCTCTCTCCCCCTCGTTCTCTCTCTCTCTCCCCCTCGTTCTCTCTCTCTACCCCTTCTGTCTCTCTCTCCCCCTCGTTCTCTCTCTCTACCCCTTCTGTCTCTCTCTCCCCCTCGTTCTCTCTCTCTACCCCTTCTGTCTCTCTCTCCCCCTCGTTCTCTCTCTCTACCCCTTCTGTCTCTCTCTCCCCCTCGTTCTCTCTCTCCCCCTCGTTCTCTCTCTCTCCCCCCCTCGTTCTCTCTCTACCCCTTCTGTCTCTCTCTCCCCCTCGTTCTCTCTCTACCCCTTCTCTCTCTCTCCCCCTCGTTCTCTCTCTACCCCTTCTGTCTCTCTCTCCCCCTCGTTCTCTCTCTACCCCTTCTGTCTCTCTCTCCCCCTCGTTCTCTCTCCCCCTCGTTCTCTCTCTCCCCCTTCTGTCTCTCTCTCCCCCTCGTTCTCTCTCTCTACCCCTTCTGTCTCTCTCTCCCCCTCGTTCTCTCTCTCTACCCCTTCTGTCTCTCTCTCCCCCTCGTTCTCTCTCTCTACCCCTTCTGTCTCTCTCTACCCCTCGTTCTCTCTCTCTACCCCTTCTGTCTCTCTCTCCCCCTCGTTCTCTCTCTACCCCTTCTGTCTCTCTCTCCCCCTCGTTCTCTCTCTACCCCTTCTGTCTCTCTCTCCCCCTCGTTCTCTCTCTACCCCTTCTGTCTCTAGTCAGGTGCCTATGGCCGACCTATAACGTGTAGGAGCAGTCTGATTGGTGCTTTGATGAGACGATTACTTTTAGTGGGATTTAGTTTGGAATTGCCCCGATGAATCTTTTTTACTAGGTGTATTTTTCAGCATTTAAGAGCCTCTGGAAATCTGACGCATGGAGGAAGTTCCATCTAGCTTTATCTCTGGTCTGTCCTGTCTGTCCCCAGCACATTGACATGGTGTCCTGTCTGTCCCCAGCACATTGACATGGTGTCCTGTCTGTCCCCAGCACATTGACATGGTGTCCTGTCTGTCTGTCTGTCCCCAGCACATTGACATGGTGTCCTGTCTGTCTGTCTGTCCCCAGCACATTGACATGGTGTCCTGTCTGTCTGTCCCCAGCACATTGACATGGTGTTCTGTCTGTCCCCAGCACATTGACATGGTGTCCTGTCTGTCCCCAGCACATTGACATGGTGTCCTGTCTGTCCCCAGCACATTGACATGGTGTCCTGTCTGTCCCAGCACATTGACATGGTGTCCTGTCTGTCCCCAGCACATTCACAAGGTGTTCTGTCTGTCCCCAGCACATTGACAAGGTGTCCTGTCTGTCCCCAGCACATTGACAAGGTGTCCTGTCTGTCCCCAGCACATTGACAAGGTGTCCTGTCTGTCCCCAGCACATTGACATGGTGTCCTGTCTGTCCCAGCACATTCACAAGGTGTTCTGTCTGTCCCCAGCACATTCACAAGGTGTTCTGTCTGTCCCCAGCACATTGACAAGGTGTCCTGTCTGTCCCCAGCACATTTACATGGTGTCCTGTCTGTCTGTCCCCAGCACATTGACATGGTGTCCTGTCTGTCCCCAGCACATTGACAAGGTGTTCTGTCTGTCCCCAGCACATTGACATGGTGTCCTGTCTGTCCCAGCACATTGACATGGTGTTCTGTCTGTCCCCAGCACATTGACAAGGTGTTCTTTCTGTCCCCAGCACATTGACAAGGTGTCCTGTCTCTGTCCCCAGCACATTGACAAGGTGTCCTGTCTGTCTGTCCCCAGCACATTGACAAGGTGTCCTGTCTGTCTGTCCCCAGCACATTGACAAGGTGTCCTGTCTGTCCCCAGCACATTGACATGGTGTCCTGTCTGTCCCCAGCACATTGACATGGTGTTCTGTCCGTCCCCAGCACATTGACAAGGTGTCCTGTCTGTCTGTCCCCAGCACATTGACAAGGTGTCCTGTCTGTCTGTCCCCAGCACATTGACATGGTGTCCTGTCTGTCCCCAGCACATTGACATGGTGTCCTGTCTGTCCCAGCACATTGACATGGTGTTCTGTCCGTCCCCAGCACATTGACAAGGTGTCCTGTCTGTCTGTCCCCAGCACATTGACAAGGTGTTCTGTCTGTCCCCAGCACATTGACAAGGTGTCCTGTCTGTCTGTCCCCAGCACATTGACAAGGTGTCCTGTCTGTCCCCAGCACATTGACAAGGTGTCCTGTCTGTCCCCAGCACATTGACACGGTGTCCTGTCTGTCCCCAGCACATTGACACGGTGTCCTGTCTGTCCCCAGCACATTGACACGGTGTCCTGTCTGTCCCCAGCACATTGACACGGTGTCCTGTCTGTCCCCAGCACATTGACAAGGTGTCCTGTCTGTCCCCAGCACATTGACAAGGTGTCCTGTCTGTCCCTAGCACATTTACATGGTGTCCTGTCTGTCTGTCTGTCCCCAGCACATTGACAAGGTGTCCTGTCTGTCCCCAGCACATTGACACGGTGTCCTGTCTGTCCCCAGCACATTGACATGGTGTTCTGTCTGTCCCCAGCACATTGACACGGTGTCCTGTCTGTCCCCAGCACATTGACACGGTGTCCTGTCTGTCCCCAGCACATTGACACGGTGTCCTGTCTGTCCCCAGCACATTGACATGGTGTTCTGTCTGTCCCCAGCACATTGACACGGTGTCCTGTCTGTCCCCAGCACATTGACACGGTGTCCTGTCTGTCCCCAGCACATTGACACGGTGTCCTGTCTGTCCCCAGCACATTGACACGGTGTCCTGTCTGTCCCCAGCACATTGACACGGTGTCCTGTCTGTCCCCAGCACATTGACACGGTGTCCTGTCTGTCCCCAGCACATTGACACGGTGTCCTGTCTGTCCCCAGCACATTGACACGGTGTCCTGTCTGTCCCCAGCACATTGACACGGTGTCCTGTCTGTCCCCAGCACATTGACACGGTGTCCTGTCTGTCCCCAGCACATTGACAAGGTGTCCTGTCTGTCCCCAGCACATTGACAGGGTGTCCTGTCTTTCCCCAGCACATTGACATGGTGTCCTGTCTGTCCCCAGCACATTGACAAGGTGTTCTGTCTGTCTGTCCCAGCACATTGACAAGGTGTCCTGTCTGTCCCCAGCACATTGACATGGTGTCCTGTCTGTCCCCAGCACATTGACAAGGTGTCCTGTCTGTCCCCAGCACATTGACAAGGTGTTCTGTCTGTCTGTCCCCAGCACATTGACAAGGTGTCCTTTCTGTCTGTCCCAGCACATTGACAAGGTGTCCTTTCTGTCTGTCCCAGCACATTGACAAGGTGTCCTTTCTGTCTGTCCCAGCACATTGACAGGGTGTCCTTTCTGTCTGTCCCCAGCACATTGACACGGTGTCCTGTCTGTCCCCAGCACATTGACAAGGTGTCCTTTCTATCTGTCCCCAGCACATTGACAAGGTGTCCTTTCTGTCCCAGCACATTGACAAGGTGTCCTGTCTGTCCCCAGCACATTGACATGGTGTCCTGTCTGTCTGTCCCCAGCACATTGACACGGTGTCCTTTCTGTCTGTCCCCAGCACATTGACACGGTGTTCTTTCTGTCTGTCCCCAGTACATTGACAAGGTGTCCTTTCTGTCTGTCCCCAGCACATTGACATGGTTTCCTGTCTGTCCCCAGCACATTGACATGGTGTTCTGTCTGTCTGTCCCCAGCACATTGACATGGTGTTCTGTCTGTCCCCAGCACATTGACATGGTGTTCTGTCTGTCCCCAGCACATTGACATGGTGTTATGTCTGTCCCCAGCACATTGACAAGGTGTCCTTTCTGTCTGTCCCCAGCACATTGACAAGGTGTCCTTTCTGTCTGTCCCCAGCACATTGACAAGGTGTCCTTTCTGTCTGTCCCCAGCACATTGACAAGGTGTTCTGTCTGTCTGTCTGTGTCCCCAGCACATTAACAAGGTGTTCTGTCTGTCTGTCTGTCTGTCTGTGTCCCCAGCACATTGACAAGGTGTTCTGTCTGTCTGTCTGTCCCCAGCACATTGACAAGGTGTTCTGTCTGTCTGTCTGTGTCCCCAGCACATTGACAAGGTGTTCTGTCTGTCTGTCTGTCTGTCCCCAGCACATTGACAAGGTGTTCTGTCTGTCTGTCTGTGTCCCCAGCACATTGACAAGGTGTTCTGTCTGTCTGTCTGTCTGTCTGTGTCCCCAGCACATTGACAAGGTGTTCTGTCTGTCTGTGTCCCCAGCACATTGACAAGGTGTTCTGTCTGTCTGTCTGTGTCCCCAGCACATTGACAAGGTGTTCTGTCTGTCTGTCTGTCTGTGTCCCCAGCACATTGACAAGGTGTTCTGTCTGTCTGTCTGTGTCCCCAGCACATTGACAAGGTGTTCTGTCTGTCTGTCTGTCTGTCTGTGTCCCCAGCACATTGACAAGGTGTTCTGTCTGTCTGTGTCCCCAGCACATTGACAAGGTGTTCTGTCTGTCTGTCTGTCTGTCCCCAGCACATTGACAAGGTGTTCTGTCTGTCTGTCTGTGTCCCCAGCACATTGACAAGGTGTTCTGTCTGTCTGTCTGTGTCCCCAGCACATTGACAAGGTGTTCTGTCTGTCTGTGTCCCCAGCACATTGACAAGGTGTTCTGTCTGTCTGTCTGTCCGTCCCCAGCACATTGACATGGTGTTCTGTCTGTCTGTGTCCCCAGCACATTGACAAGGTGTTCTGTCTGTCTGTCTGTCCCCAGCACATTGACAAGGTGTTCTGTCTGTCTGTCTGTGTCCCCAGCACATTGACAAGGTGTTCTGCCTGTCTGTCTGTGTCCCCAGCACATTGACAAGGTGTTCTGTCTGTCTGTGTCCCCAGCACATTAACAAGGTGTTCTGTCTGTCTGTCTGTGTCCCCAGCACATTGACAAGGTGTTCTGTCTGTCTGTGTCCCCAGCACATTAACAAGGTGTTCTGTCTGTCTGTCTGTCCCCAGCACATTGACATGGTGTTCTGTCTGTCTGTCCCCAGCACATTGACATGGTGTTCTGTCTGTCTGTCTGTCTGTCTGTGTCCCCAGCACATTGACATGGTGTTCTGTCTGTCTGTGTCCCCAGCACATTGACAAGGTGTTCTGTCTGTCTGTCTGTGTCCCCAGCACATTGACAAGGTGTTCTGTCTGTCTGTGTCCCCAGCACATTGACAAGGTGTTCTGTCTGTCTGTCTGTGTCCCCAGCACATTAACAAGGTGTTCTGTCTGTCTGTCTGTGTCCCCAGCACATTGACAAGGTGTTCTGTCTGTCTGTCTGTCTGTCCCCAGCACATTGACAAGGTGTCCTGTCTGTCTGTCTGTCCCCAGCACATTGACAAGGTGTCCTGTCTGTCTGTCTGTCCCCAGCACATTGACAAGGTGTTCTGTCTGTCTGTGTCCCCAGCACATTGACAAGGTGTTCTGTCTGTCTGTCCGTCCCCAGCACATTGACAAGGTGTTCTGTCTGTCTGTCTGTGTCCCCAGCACATTGACAAGGTGTTCTGTCTGTCTGTCTGTGTCCCCAGCACATTGACAAGGTGTTCTGTCTGTCTGTCTGTGTCCCCAGCACATTGACAAGGTGTTCTGTCTGTCTGTCTGTGTCCCCAGCACATTGACAAGGTGTTCTGTCTGTCTGTCTGTGTCCCCAGCACATTGACAAGGTGTTCTGTCTGTCTGTCTGTCCCCAGCACATTGACAAGGTGTTCTGTCTGTCTGTCTGTGTCCCCAGCACATTAACAAGGTGTTCTGTCTGTCTGTCCGTCCCCAGCACATTGACAAGGTGTTCTGTCTGTCTGTCTGTGTCCCCAGCACATTGACAAGGTGTTCTGTCTGTCTGTGTCCCCAGCACATTGACAAGGTGTTCTGTCTGTCTGTCTGTGTCCCCAGCACATTGACAAGGTGTTCTGTCTGTCTGTCTGTGTCCCCAGCACATTGACAAGGTGTTCTGTCTGTCTGTCTGTCCGTCCCCAGCACATTGACAAGGTGTTCTGTCTGTCTGTGTCCCCAGCACATTGACAAGGTGTTCTGTCTGTCTGTCTGTGTCCCCAGCACATTGACAAGGTGTTCTGTCTGTCTGTCTGTGTCCCCAGCACATTGACAAGGTGTTCTGTCTGTCTGTCTGTCCCCAGCACATTGACAAGGTGTTCTGTCTGTCTGTCTGTGTCCCCAGCACATTGACAAGGTGTTCAAGCACAAGGAGAAGCAGCAGCAGTTGGTGGATGCCAAGCTCCAGAGGACAGCTGAGCTGATGAGAGAGTTGGAGGGGAAGCAGCAGAGAGAGAGAGACTTTGTGAGTCCCACTGCCGTGGGTTGTTATGATGATGCTCTAGCTAGCTACAAATAACTGGAGGGTTGTGTTCCATTGGGGAACACAACTGGAAATGTTCTTCAATTGCAACTTAAAATGAGGTCCAGGTGCCCAATGAACACAACCCAGGACACTGTGTTTCTCTCTAATAACTGGACGTGAGTGACCGTTGTCTGTTTGCGTTGACTCATTGATTTTATCGGTTGTCTGTTTGCGTTGACTCATTGATTGTATCGGTTGTCTGTTTGCGTTGACTCATTGATTTTATCGGTTGTCTGTTTGCGTTGACTCATTGATTGTATCGGTTGTCTGTTTGTCAGAAGTTGTGACCATTTCCCGTCTCCTGTTCAGCTCCTGAAAGACGCCACAGAGTGGAGACATGAATGTGAGCTGTTGAAGGAACAGGAGACGCAGCTCAAACAGCAGGTAACTAGCTGCCTTTTCCTTCCCTGTTCTGGCAGTCAGTTTATATGGAGGGGGACTGTATATGACTGTGTTTATATGGAGGGGGACTGTATGTGAATGTGTTTATACGGAGGGTGACTGTATGTGACTGTGTTTATATGGAGGGTGACTGTATGTGAATGTGTTTTATACGGAGGGTGACTGTGTGTGAATGTGTTTATATGGAGGGTGACTGTATATGAATGTGTTTATATGGAGGGTGACTGTATATGAATGTGTTTATATGGAGGGTGACTGTATATGAATGTGTTTATATGGAGGGTGACTGTATATGAATGTGTTTATATGGAGGGTGACTGTATGTGAATGTGTGTTTATATGGAGGGTGACTGTATGTGAATGTGTGTTTATATGGAGGGTGACTGTATGTGAATGTGTGTTTATATGGAGGGTGACTGTATGTGTATATACAGTTAAGTCGGAAGTTTACATGCACCTTAGCCAACTACATTTAAACTCAGTTTTTTACAATTCCTGACATTTAATCCAGGTATAAATTCCCTGTTTTAGGTCAGTTAGGATCACCACTTTATTTTAAGAATGTGGAATGTCAGAATAATAGTAGTAATAGTTTTCATTTCTTTCATCACATTCCCAGTGGGTCAGAAGTTTACATACACTAAATTAGTATTTGGTAGCATTGCCTTAAAATTGTTTAACCTGTTGAGTCTATAGGGGCGCTATTTCATTATTGGATAAAAAAACGTGCCCGTTTTATGCGCAATATTATGTCACGAAAAGATGCTCGACTATGCATATAATTGACAGCTTTGGAAAGAAAACAGTCTAACGTTTCCAAAACTGCAAAGATATTATCTGTGAGTGCCACAGAACTCATGCTACAGGCGAAACCAAGATGAAACTTCAAACAGGAAATGAGCAGAATTTCTGAAGCTCTGTTTTCCAATGTCTCCTTATATGGCTGTGAATGCACCAGGAACGAGCCTGCGCTTTCTGTCGTTTCTTCAAGATGTCTGCAGCATTGTGACGTATTTGTAGGCATATCATTGGAAGATTGGCCATAAGAGACTACATTTTCCAGGGGTCCGCCCGGTGTCCTTTGTCTAAATTGGTGCGTAATCTTCAGTTGCGGGCATTTTCTCCTGGGATTCAGGACAGAAAGCACACTTCCACTAACGATATATCATCGAAGAGATATGTAAAAAAACACCTTGAGGATTGGTTCTAAACAACGTTTGCCATGTTTCAGTCAATATTATGGAGTTAATTTGGAAAAAAGTTTGGCGTTTTGATGACTGGATTTTCGAGTTTTTTTGGTTGCCAAACGTCACGCACCAAACAGAGCGATTTCTCCTAAACAAATAATCTTTCAGGAAAAACTGAACATTTGCTATCTAACAGAGTCTCTTCATTAAAAACATCTGAAGTTCTTCAAAGGTAAATGATTTTATTTGAATGCTTTTCTGGTTTTTGTGAAAATGTTGCCTGCTGAATGCTAATGCTAACGCTAAATGCTACGCTAGCTAGCTACTGTTACACAAATTATTGTTTTCCTATGGTTGAGAAGCATATTTTGAAGATCTGAGATGACAGTGTTGTTAACAAAAGGCTAAGCTTGAGAGCTAGCATATTTATTTCATTTCATTTGCGATTTTCATGAATAGTTAACGTTGCGTTATGGTAATGAGCTTCAGGCTGTATTCACGATCCCGGATCCGGGATGGCTAAGTGCAACTGGTTTTAACTTGGGAAAAATGTTTTGGGTAGCCTTCCACAAGCTTCCCACAATAAATTGGGTGAATTTTGGCCCGTTCCTCTTGACAGAACTGGTGTAACTGAGTCAGGTTTGTAGGCCTCCTTGCTCGCACACGCTTTTTCAGTTCTGCCCACAAATTGTCTATGGGATTGAGGCCAGGGCTTTGTGATGGCCACTCCAATACCTTGACTTTGTTGTCTTTAAGCTATTTTGACACAACTTTGGAAGCATGCTTGGGGTCATTGTCAATTTGGAAGACCCATTTGCAACCACATCATTTTCCCTCCATGATTCTGTTTATTTTGTGAAATGCACCAGTCCCTCCTGCAGCAAAGCACCCCAACAACATGATACTGCCACCCCCATGCTTCACGGTTGGGATGGTGTTCTTCGGCTTGCAAGCCTCCCCTTTTTCCTCCAAACATAACAATGGTCATTATGGCAAACAGTTATATTTTTGTTTCGTCAGACCAGGGGACATTTCTCCAAAAAGTATGATCTCTGTCCCTATGTGCAGTTGCAAACTGTAGTCTGGCTTTTTATGGCGGTTTTGGAGCAGTGGCTTCTTTCTTGCTGACTGGCCTTTCAGGTTATGTCGATATAGGACTCGTTTTACTGTGGATGTAGATACTTTTGTACCTGTTTCCTCCAGCATCTTCACAAGGTCCTTTGCTGTTGTTCTGGAATTGATTTGCACTTTTCGCACCAAAGTTAGTTCATCTCTAGGAGACAGAACACGTCTCCTTCCTGAGCAGTATGACGGCTGCGTGGTCCCATGGTGTTTATACTTGCGTACTATTTTTTGTACAGATGAACGTGGTACCTTCAGGCGTTTGGAAATTGTTCCCAAGGAAGAACCAGACTTGTGGAGGTCCACAATTTCTTTTCTGAGGTCTTGGCTGATATCTTTAGATTGTCACATGATGTCAAGCAAAGAGGCACTGAGTTTGAAGGTAGGCCTTGAAATACATCCACAGGTACACCCCCAATTGACTCAAATAATGTAAATTAGCCTATCAGAAGCTTCTAAAGCCATGACATAATTTTCTGGAATTTTCCAAGATGTTTAAAGGCACAGTCAACTTAGTGTATGTAAACTTCTGACCCACTGGAATTGTGATACAGTGAAATAATCTGTCTGTAAACAATTGTTGGAAAAAATTACTTGTCATGCACAAAGTAGATGTCGTAACCGACTTGCCAAAACGATAGTTTGTTGACGAGACATTTGGGGAGTGGTTGAAAAACGAGTTTTAATGACTCCAACCTAAGTTTATGTAAACTTCGGACTTCAACTGTATATGGATGGTAACTGTACATTAATGTGTATATATATATATATATATATATGGTGTGGGGTGGCATTTCTTTGGGGGGCCGCACAGCCCTCCATGTGCTCGCCAGAGTTAGCCTGACTGCCATTGGGTACCGAAATGAGATCCTCAGACCCCTTGTGAGACCATATGCTGGTGCGGTGGCCCTGGGTTCCTCCTAATTCAAGACAATGTGGCTGGAGTGTGTCAGCAGTTCCTGCAAGAGGAAGGCATTGACGCTATGGACTGGCCCGCCCGTTCCCCAGACCTGAATCCAATTGAGCACATCTGGGACATCATGTCTCGCTCCATCCACCAACGCCATGTTGCACCACAGACTGTCCAGGAATTGGCGGATGCTTTAGTCCAGGTCTGGGAGGAGATCCCTCAGGAGACCATCCACCACCTCATCAGGAGCATGCCCAGGCTTTGTAGGGAGGTCATACAGGCACGTGGAGGCCACACACACTACTGAGCCTCATTTTGACTTGTTTTAAGGACATTACATCAAAGTTGGATCAGCCTGTAGTGTGGTTTTCCACTTTAATTTTGAGTGTGACTCCAAATCCAGACCTCCATGGGTTGATAAATTTGATTTCCATTGATCATTTTTGTGTGATTTTGTTGTCAGCACATTCAACTATGTAAAGAAAAAGTATTTAATAAGAATATTTCATTCATTCAGATCTAGGATGTGTTATTTTAGTGTTCCCTTTATTTTTTTGAGCAGTATGTGTGTGTATGTATGTATGTATGTATGTATGTATGTATGTATGTATGTATGTATGTATGTATGTATGTATGTATGTATGTATACAGTGCCTTGCGAAAGTATCCGGCCCCCTTGAACTTTGCGACCTTTTGCCACATTTCAGGCTTCAAACATAAAGATATAAAACTGTATTTTTTTGTGAAGAATCAACAACAAGTGGGACACAATCATGAAGTGGAACGACATTTATTGGATATTTCAAACTTTTTTAACAAATCAAAAACTGAAAAACTGGGCGTTTAAAATTATTCAGCCCCTTTACTTTCAGTGCAGCAAACTCTCTCCAGAAGTTCAGTGAGGATCTCTGAATGATCCAATGTTGACCTAAATGACTAATGATGATAAATACAATCCACCTGTGTGTAATCAAGTCTCCGTATAAATGCACCTGCACTGTGATAGTCTCAGAGGTCCGTCAAAAGCGCAGAGAGCATCATGAAGAACAAGGAACACACCAGGCAGGTCCGAGATACTGTTGTGAAGAAGTTTAAAGCCGGATTTGGATACAAAAAGATTTCCCAAGCTTTAAACATCCCAAGGAGTACTGTGCAAGCGATAATATTGAAATGGAAGGAGTATCAGACCACTGCAAATCTACCAAGACCTGGCCGTCCCTCTAAACTTTCAGCTCATACAAGGAGAAGACTGATCAGAGATGCAGCCAAGAGGCCCATGATCACTCTGGATGAACTGCAGAGATCTACAGCTGAGGTGGGAGACTCTGTCCATAGGACAACAATCAGTCGTATAT
This sequence comes from Oncorhynchus mykiss, assembly GCF_013265735.2. Classification (NCBI taxonomy): domain Eukaryota; kingdom Metazoa; phylum Chordata; class Actinopteri; order Salmoniformes; family Salmonidae; genus Oncorhynchus; species Oncorhynchus mykiss. The sequence continues at coordinate 1,349,707 of NC_048571.1, forward strand.
TGCACAAATCTGGCCTTTATGGAAGAGTGGCAAGAAGAAAGCCATTTCTTAAAGATATCCATAAAAAGTGTTGTTTAAAGTTTGCCACAAGCCACCTGGGAGACACACCAAACATGTGGAAGAAGGTGCTCTGGTCAGATGAAACCAAAATTGAACTTTTTGGCAACAATGCAAAACGTTATGTTTGGCGTAAAAGCAACACAGCTCATCACCCTGAACGCACCATCCCCACTGTCAAACATGGTGGTGGCAGCATCATGGTTTGGGCCTGCTTTTCTTCAGCAGGGACAGGGAAAATTGTTAAAATTGATGGGAAGATGGATGGAGCCAAATACAGGACCATTCTGGAGGAAAACCTGATGGAGTCTGCAAAAGACCTGAGACTGGGACGGAGATTTGTCTTCCAACAAGACAATGATCCAAAACATAAAGCAAAATCTACAATGGAATGGTTCAAAAATAAACATATCCAGGTGTTAGAATGGCCAAGTCAAAGTCCAGACCTGAATCCAATCAAGAATCTGTGGAAAGAACTGAAAACTGCTGTTCACAAATGCTCTCCATCCAACCTCACTGAGCTCGAGCTGTTTTGCAAGGAGGAATGGGAAAAAATTTCAGTCTCTCGATGTGCAAAACTGATAGAGACATACCCCAAGCGACTTACAGCTGTAATCGCAGCAAAAGGTGGCGCTACAAAGTATTAACTTAAGGGGGCTGAATAATTTTGCACGCCCAATTTTTCAGTTTTTGATTTGTTAAAAAAGTTTGAAATATCCAATAAATGTCGTTCCACTTCATGATTGTGTCCCACTTGTTGTTGATTCTTCACAAAAAAATACAGTTTTATATCTTTATGTTTGAAGCCTGAAATGTGGCAAAAGGTCGCAAAGTTCAAGGGGGCCGAATACTTTCGCAAGGCACTGTATATGTATATATGTATGTGTGTGTATGTATGTATGTATGTATGTATGTATGTATGTGTGTATATATATATATATATATATAAGGTTGACTTTATGTTAATGTGTATATATTTGCAGGGTAACTGTGTTCATGTGTATATATTTGCAGGGTGACTGTGTTCATGTGTATATATTTGCAGGGTAACTGTGTTCATGTGTATATATTTGCAGGGTGACTGTGTGTACATGTGTATATATTTGCAGGGTGACTGTGTTCATGTGTATATATTTGCAGGGTGACTGTGTGTACATGTGTATATATTTGCAGGGTGACTGTGTTCATGTGTATATATTTGCAGGGTGACTGTGTGTACATGTGTATATATTTGCAGGGTGACTGTGTGTTCATGTGTATATATTTGCAGGGTGACTGTGTGTACATGTGTATATATTTGCAGGGTGACTGTGTTCATGTGTATATATTTGCAGGGTGACTGTGTGTACATGTGTATATATTTGCAGGGTGACTGTGTTCATGTGTATATATTTGCAGGGTGACTGTGTACATGTGTATATATTTGCAGGGTGACTGTGTTCATGTGTATATATTTGCAGGGTGACTGTGTGTACATGTGTATATATTTGCAGGGTGACTGTGTGTACATGTGTATATATTTGCAGGGTGACTGTGTACATGTGTATATATTTGCAGGGTGACTGTGTACATGTGTATATATTTGCAGGGTGACTGTGTACATGTGTATATATTTGCAGGGTGACTGTGTACATGTGTATATATTTGCAGGGTGACTGTGTACATGTGTGTATATTTGCAGGGTGACTGTGTTCATGTGTATATATTTGCAGGGTGACTGTGTTCATGTGTATATATTTGCAGGGTGACTGTGTACATGTGTATATATTTGCAGGGTGACTGTGTGTACATGTGTATATATTTGCAGGGTGACTGTGTGTACATGTGTATATATTTGCAGGGTGACTGTGTGTACATGTGTATATATTTGCAGGGTGACTGTGTGTACATGTGTATATATTTGCAGGGTGACTGTGTACATGTGTATATATTTGCAGGGTGACTGTGTACATGTGTATATATTTGCAGGGAACTGTGTTCATGTGTATATATTTGCATGGTGACTGTGTTCATGTGTATATATTTGCAGGGTGACTGTGTTCATGTGTATATATTTGCAGGGTGACTGTGTGTACATGTGTATATATTTGCAGGGTGACTGTGTGTACATGTGTATATATTTGCAGGGTGACTGTGTGTACATGTGTATATATTTGCAGGGTGACTGTGTGTACATGTGTATATATTTGCAGGGTGACTGTGTGTACATGTGTATATATTTGCAGGGTGACTGTGTGTACATGTGTATATATTTGCAGGGTGACTGTGTGTACATGTGTATATATTTGCAGGGTGACTGTGTGTACATGTGTATATATTTGCAGGGTGACTGTGTTCATGTGTATATATTTTCAGGGTGACTGTGTTCATGTGTATATATTTGCAGGGTGACTGTGTGTACATGTGTATATATTTGCAGGGTGACTGTGTGTACATGTGTATATATTTGCAGGGTGACTGTGTACATGTGTATATATTTGCAGGGTGACTGTGTGTACATGTGTATATATTTGCAGGGTGACTGTGTGTACATGTGTATATATTTGCAGGGTGACTGTGTGTACATGTGTATATATTTGCAGGGTGACTGTGTGTACATGTGTATATATTTGCAGGGTGACTGTGTACATGTGTATATATTTGCAGGGTGACTGTGTGTACATGTGTATATATTTGCAGGGTGACTGTGTTCATGTGTATATATTTGCAGGGTGACTGTGTACATGTGTATATATTTGCAGGGTGACTGTGTTCATGTGTATATATTTGCAGGGTGACTGTGTACATGTGTATATATTTGCAGGGTGACTGTGTGTACATGTGTATATATTTGCAGGGTGACTGTGTGTACATGTGTATATATTTGCAGGGTGACTGTTCATGTGTATATATTTGCAGTGTGTTCATGTGTATATATTTGCAGGGTGACTGTGTTCATGTGTTTTGTGATTTGTAGCTCTCTTTGTACATGGACAAGTTTGAGGAATTCCAGACCACTCTGGCGAAAAGCAACGAGGTGTTCACTACCTTCAGACAGGAGATGGAGAAGGTTTGGAACTGAACATTTAACACCAAACACTTTCTTTGGTATATAGCTGGGAGGGTTTAGGTCTGTAGACCTCTCTCTAGCTGGGAGGGTTTAGGTCTGTCGACAGACCTCTCTCTAGCTGGGAGGGTTTAGGTCTGTCGACAGACCTCTCTCTAGCTGGGAGGGTTTAGGTCTGTCGACAGACCTCTCTCTAGCTGGGAGGGTTTAGGTCTGTCGACAGACCTCTCTCTAGCTGGGAGGGTTTAGGTCTGTCGACAGACCTCTCTCTAGCTGGGAGGGTTTAGGTCTGTCGACAGACCTCTCTCTAGCTGGGAGGGTTTAGGTCTGTCGACAGACCTCTCTCTAGCTGGGAGGGTTTAGGTCTGTCGACAGACCTCTCTGTAGCTCTGATCTTTTTTCTGTTCTCCAGATGACCAAGAAGATCAAGAAGCTGGAGAAGGAGACGACTCTGTGGAGAACGAAGTGGGAGACCAACAACCAGGCTCTGCTACAGATGGCTGAGGAGGTGAGATGAGAAACTCTCCCAGCGGGCCGTCTTACTTTATCATTTACTAATAGCAGTAGACGTTTAAGAATATTTTGTACTGTAACATTTCACAAAGTATCTCAATGAATGATGTCACCTAATTGTAGAATATCTGATGTTGAATGTCGTTGGCTGTTTGTCCTCTCCAGAAGACACTGCGGGACAAACATTACAAGGGCCTGCATGGGAAGCTGGAGTGCCTGGAGAAACTGTGCCGGGCTTTGCAGAAGGAGAGGGACGACCTCACCACCAAACTGGGAGAGGAGGGGACGGGACCTCCAGACCCCCAGCCCAGCCAGGAGTCTACCCAGGATGAGATGTCTCCGCCTGGGAGGGGGGAAGAGACGCAGCCCCTTACTACCCCTGAACTGGAGCTAGAGTTCTCCACCACAGAGCAACTTGACAACTGAGCCACTAACCCCCTCTGCCTTTTGGGGGGTGTATTTGAATACAGTATATCTTGTTTTGTGTGTTAAAGTTTATAATTAAGATTAAAATGACTGCATTATTACCAATGAATATAATACTTTTTGCCCTGACTGTACATTGTAAAACTGGGCTTTGTGGTGAGCACAAGGCTCCCCCCTTTTCTACCACATTTGTATTTTCTTAGATGATTGTCTTCATTCTGTTGGCCAGTCACAGGGCTGTTGTTCAGCAGCTTTCTCGTGGTCAGTCACAGGGCTGTTGTTCAGCAGCTTTCTCGTGGTCAGTCACAGGGCTGTTGTTCAGCAGCTTTCTCGTGGTCAGTCACAGGGCTGTTGTTCAGCAGCTTTCTCGTGGTCAGTCACAGGGCTGTTGTTCAGCAGCTTTCTCGTGGTCAGTCACAGGGCTGTTGTTCAGGAGCTTTCTCGTGGTCAGTCACAGGGCTGTTGTTCAGCAGCTTTCTCGTGGCCAGTCACAGGGCTGTTGTTCAGCAGCTTTCTCGTGGTCAGTCACAGGGCTGTTGTTCAGCAGCTTTCTCGTGGCCAGTCACAGGGCTGTTGTTCAGCAGCTTTCTCGTGGCCAGTCACAGGGCTGTTGTTCAGCAGCTTTCTCGTGGTCAGTCACAGGGCTGTTGTTCAGGAGCTTTCTCGTGGTCAGTCACAGGGCTGTTGTTCAGCAGCTTTCTCGTGGTCAGTCACAGGGCTGTTGTTCAGCAGCTTTCTCGTGGTCAGTCACAGGGCTGTTGTTCAGCAGCTTTCTCGTGGTCAGTCACAGGGCTGTTGTTCAGCAGCTTTCCCGTGGCCAGTCACAGGGCTGTTGTTCAGCAGCTTTCTCGTGGTCAGTCACAGGGCTGTTGTTCAGCAGCTTTCCCGTGGTCAGTCACAGGGCTGTTGTTCAGCAGCTTTCCCGTGGCCAGTCACAGGGCTGTTGTTCAGCAGCTTTCTCGTGGTCAGTCACAGGGCTGTTGTTCAGCAGCTTTCTCGTGGTCAGTCACAGGGCTGTTGTTCAGCAGCTTTCCCGTGGTCAGTCACAGGGCTGTTGTTCAGCAGCTTTCCAGTTGGACTAAAATGATACTTTCTCCCGTCTCTGTGCAGCTTTCTTCCATTGAAAAATCTATATTTTGGATATTTTGGAGCTGTGGAATTGTAGTCAGATTAAATATCTTTTAGAACTCTTAACAGTGTTCAGATTAAATATCTTTTGAACTGATATTGTAGTGGGATTTAAATTCTATCATATGCATATTGCTATATTGAAGTAGCCTTGTTGCATCGTCGTGACTAACTGAATCTAATCTCTGTCTAGGACCAGAAATAGCAGGGCATTGTACAGTAGAAGAGTTGCAAACATACAATGTTTATCTCAGAGCAGGTACCATAGATTTACTAGGATGGGAATTCCCAGTCAAGTCAATGTAACATGATTGGTTGACTTGTATTTCTATGTCTGGGCCGTTTCAGTCGTTGTCTTGTCGTGATGGAACCTACTGGCTTTCTAATACCTCAGCCCTGGTGTTTAGTTTCAGTCACGTCTCCTTTCTGAAGCACCTGGGACTTGAAAAGGAACATCCCTGTCCTTTTAACATGAGAGACTGAGTCTAAAGGGTTCAATCCGTTCAGCTTTGACCAAGATGCCATGCAGTCAACAGACATTTGACAGACGTGAACAGACAGTTCAGTCATTTGTAGGTTCCCAGTTTCTGCAGGAGGACCCCTGGTTCTGATGCTCCTGTATCTACAGGCTTTCCTGGTTTGTAATTCCAGTAGCCTGGCCCCAGATCTGTGTGTTGTCTGGTCCAACTTGACAAACAGCACAATAGACCTGGGACCAGGCTATCATTCCAATACGCCAAGGGCCAAACTGTTCTCCAGCTCTCCTTAACTGATACCTCCACATGGAGAAAGGGGGGCATTCGGTTCAATTTACCCAATGGTTAAGGGCTCACAATGTAATTGTACTTCTGTGTGATCATTTGGTTGGAGAAGTCAGTGAGGCACTTTACTGCAGACAATGTGGGCCTTCAGAAACTGGGTATGCTTGGTAACTTGGTTGTGTTCCAGACCAGTGAACATTTATATGGGACGTGATGTTTCTTGGGCTCCAAATAGGCTTCTTTCTATTCCTTATGTCTTGTTTATAGACAAATTGGTTTTTATTTCTGGAAGCAAAAATACATGGATTTATAAGGTGTCTTTTCATATTGTACTTTATACTGGAAAAACATGTGATTTGCTATTTTTTTTTATACAAACGAAACGTATGTAATTCAAACACGATGCGAATGTTCACTAAGAACTTATTTGGCATTGGAGATACTTGCCGACAATGTGAAAGAAATGTAACCAGTCTCTTGTAATGAGAATGATGGTGGTTTTGGGCCCCAGGTCAGGGTTGTGTTCATTAGGCATCAAACAACAAAACAAATGGAAACTGGGTTCAATCACTGGAAACTGTTTCCAGCTGAAAAATATTTAAACCGTGAACGGATGCGTGCCCTAATAAACATTACCCAGGTTCCCCTACTGGCCCGATCACCCTGTCATCGACCTAGAAACCTCAGATATCACCAGCGTACATTGTCTTGTTTTCTTGTGAAGTCATAAGGATGTAATTCAGAGCACAGCCCCTGAAGTTAAACGTGAAGATGGGTCCAAGCCACAGTTGGGGGGGAGGGGGTATCTTAACCCCCTCAAGTCGAAATCAACTTCAATACTTTACTGTTGGATGTAGCTTGAGTCCATCTGCTTGGGCTGTTATGCCAACTCATTGTCATGCTAAATGTTTGGCTTGACTGACAGCAATGAAGTAGGCAAAACACCACAAACAGACTGGCGCTCAGGCTGTTGTGATGCCCGCCAGTTAAACTCAGGTTACGTAAAGACATCTACCTCGGGCAGGTGAGAACTGTGAAAGCAGAGCTAGTTCATGTTCAGAAAGCTTTGAGCCCACATTCCCCTTTATAAGATTGTGAAATGTTCTTATAGTCCCGTCTCTCACTTTTCAATAAACTATTTTGTAGAATTTCACAACTTGGTTGTCGTTTTAATTTCCTAGATGTTTAAATTGGTCTTGTGAATGAAGTTAATTTCTAGGCAGTATACACACACACAACCTTGCGTGGCTTCCCAGACTCCTTGCTCTGGCCAAACACTATGCCCACGGTCGTTATTGTGGCGGAAGGAAAAAATTTAGTCTGGCTCAGTAACGCCGACTACCATTCAGAATGTGTCTGGATTCTGGTCCAACCCATCGGTTCCTGGAACCAGAATACACACAATTGGCGTTTTTGAAAAGTCGTCATTGGCTTTGATACTCGAATGGTCCAATCGCCGACTTTGAAGCCACTTGTGGCGATGTCGGTAGCAAACAGCACAGTGGAATAATTCAGTTGGAGTCAGTAAATGGGTTTACATTTTCTTAGGTGATTATAGAAAACAAATGAACGCACTTCAATTTTAAAAGTTACAAAAAGTACTTTATTGCAATTTATGCACAAAACAAAAAATCCAAAATGATTTAGTCACTTGCCTCAAGTCAAAGCAGAAACGATACCAACGGAAATCCTTTTTTGGACAGGTGGAGAAGAACCCCTGCTTTACCAAGTGCATTTGTTGAACGGTCCACCTGCATGGTTCAGTGGCATTTCACTCAGATGAGATTATCCTTTTATAAACAACTTCTATACACTTTGGACCAGTTTCCCGGACAGAGTGCCTAGTCTTGGACTAAGAAGCACAGTCAACTGTGAATATCCATTGAACATGCTTTTAAGTTAAGAACTACGCTTAAATCTGTGTTCAGGAAACCAGCCCTTTGTACCTGGTAAGGGCTGCTTGATCACTATATCAAACCAAATCCAGAAGAATGCTTCTATATGGGAAACAGAATGTCTGTCAGGTAGAGCTGGAGGCTACAATGTGAAATACTGTACAAGAGGAGAGAGATGCACCAGGAGGTGGTTGGTGGGTTGGGCTGGGGTAAGGTGGGGTGGAGTAGGCGGTTACGACCCTTGACCCTCCAGCTCTGAAGCAGGGGTGTCAGGCTCCTCATCATTATAGATGTTCTCAGCCTAGAGAAGGAAATTGTTACATCAGTTAAAGGATTTACAATTACTCTAACTGATTTAATAGGAGCAGACTTCTTGAATTATCTTTAAACAACAAAATGTAGACAGAAGTTAAACCACCAGGGTTAAGTTTCTTGAAAGTGCGGAAGCAAACGTGGTACTTTCTTTCAACAACAGTGTACTCACCATTTGCCAAACCTGCATGATGTTATCCTCGGAGACGGAGCAGATGACCCATGGCTCGTTGGGGTTCCATGTGAAATCAGAAATCTTCGCTGTGTGTCCTCCATGGATGAACTGACGAGATAAAACAAGTCCACAGGATGAGTAATATGCCAAAATATAACCTCCCTATAGACCACCTGTCCCATTGGCTACTCTCCTATCGCTGGTTATGTAAAAGCTCAGGGGTAGGGTTGCAAAACTGGCAACTTTCCCAGAAATGTCATGGTTTTCCCAGGATTCCTGGAATTCTGAAAGAACAGGCTGGAAATCCAGGGAATTTTTGGGAAAGTTGACATTTCTACAACCCAACTAAGGAGATAAAAGGTCATAATTGTGGATGATGGGTCTATCACTCACCAAGAGTTCTGGAGGTCCGTCCTCTGCGTCTTCAGCAGACTGTTCCTCTCCGATTTTACTGGGGACCGACGAGACAAAAAACAATTTCAACATCATCCTATCAGACTACAGTGTTGATGAAACACACACCCCTCCTCCCCCCCAAGGGCAACTCAGCCGAGCAAACGAACCATAAAGTCTAGTCCAGCCAACATGCCCTGTGGTCGGTCTTTACCTGAGATCCCATACGTTCAGCCTTCTATCTGTTCCGCTGGAAGCCAGAATGGTTTCGTTGTGAGGGGACCATTGCACCTGCCAAAGAAGTCAGTAAAGCACTGTCAGTGCAATAAACTCCAGCTCAGCACAACGTCTACGAGGGACACCAACACTTGGAAAAAGAGATGGTAAAATCAATGCGACTACCCTGGGTTAAATTAAATAGAAAGTTGAACGGGACGCCAACAAAGCCTGGTAACTTATCCAGACTCTCAATCCTATTGGTTCAGAGGGATTGAGATGTTCACTATTTATGGAGTATTACCTGGAAGATTTCATCCTTGTGCGATTCAAACGAGTGGAGCTTCAGTTTGAGGTTACGCAGATCCCAGAGAGCAACAGTCTGTTACACCAAAAAGAGAAAGAAAACATTTAGTAACGGTAAATATATTAGAACATATTCTTGGACTACTATCCAGTATGAAATACACTTCCTGGTCATGTGATTTGTGACCTGACCAGTAGGAAATACACTTCCTGGTCATGTGATTTGTGACCTGACCAGTAGGAAATACACTTCCTGGTCATGTGATTTGTGACCTGACCACTGACCACACCATTGTGCACAACCTTTATTTAACCAGGCAAGTCAGTTAAGAACAAATTCTTATTTTCAATGATGGCCTAGGAACAGTGGGTTAACTGCCTGTTCAGGGGCAGAACGACAGATTTGTACCTTGTCAGCTCGGGGGTTTGAACTTGCGGTTACTAGTCCGACGCTCTAACCACTAGGCTACGACACTCAAGCACTTGAGGTGAGACGGACGGACTGATTGTGTTTATCAAAGAAAAGAAAATGGGTACAGACCTTGTCTGCAGAGCCGGTGGCCAGGATGAACTCGCTGTAGGGGTTGAAGGACAGACAGTTGACCTCTGCAGTGTGGGCGTCCACTGCATGGCTGGGCTTGGACGTGTTGTTGGACCGTGTGTCCCAGCTGAGACAGAGATGTCAAAGGTTAATGACAGGGGTTCCCAAACTTTTTCCCACTTGGGCCCCCCCCTTCCAGCATAGGGGAACATCCCGCGCCACATCTATATCTATTGGCACAAGGACTGTTCATGACACCAACTGTTCATACCCCTCTTGATGGAGAGAATCAGGTTTAAAGTTTATTTTGTCATGGGGTGCAATTAACATTTTGCTGTTTTAAAGCTAATTGTTTTGCAATTCTATACACTTTGCCATATTTCATGTATATTCATGTGAAATGACTGACAAATTACAACAAAATCTATGGGCTAAAAAAAAACTTAAAACATTATCTGACATGGGCTAGTTGATCTGGACATTTCTGACAAGTTATAAATAGCTACGGTATTCAATGACTGGAATAGTGATGATGGACATAGTATAGCGATGATGGACATAGTATAGTGATGATGGACATAGTATAGTGATGATGGACATAGTATAGTGATGATGGACATAGTATAGCGATGATGGACATAGTATAGCGATGATGGACATAGTATAGCGATGATGGACATAGAATAGTGATGATGGACATAGTATAGTGATGATGGACATAGAATAGTGATGATGGACATAGAATAGTGATGATGGACATAGTATAGTGATGATGGACATAGAATAGTGATGATGGACATAGTATAGTGATGATGGACATAGAATAGTGATGATGGACTGCCCCATTTCAAAACAGCACTTTCTAGTATTGCAACTTCCAAGAGTAAGTTTAAAGCCATTCTGAGTTCCTTATAAATAAAAACTGAATTAAGGGATAGACAGTTAAGAGAATCAGATCCTTCCATCCAGTTTTCAAATCACTTTTCCTTTGAGAGATCTTGTGTGGAAAGTTTAAGGCTACACACTGTACATAAAAACACACTGGATGTCATGATTAGTTACAACTTGAAAAGTATCAGATTGTGTGAAAATACATTGAGAGTAGAAAAATAATAAAACAGAGAAGGCTCACGCACATCATCAGTTTCTGGTCGTCGGCCACAGAGCCAAACAGTGATTCGTGGAGCAAGTGCCAGGACACGTCCTCCACCACTGCAGTGTGCCCGGTGAAGATGGTCTTAGCATCCACTATCTTCCCCTCCTTAGGACCAGCACCGATGTCCCACAGGCAGATCGTCTGGAGATTAAAACACGTCAGTGCACTTCTTAATAACACAATATATAGTAGTTCATATAGCATTTGTCTAGATCTAATGAGTTTGCTTAATAACAATGCAGAAACGCTTTCATTTTCAGTGAAAGCCACAATCTAGCTTGAAATGATTAAAAACGCACAGGGGAAAGTGGTGTGCTGACGGAGTGTAGAGAGAGAGACACTCACGTGGTCATCAGAAGCACTGAGCAGGTTGCCACTGAGGTTGGGGTTCCAGGACAGGCCGTAGCCCTCCTTCTGGTGGCCCCGCAGGCGCAGGTCTGGGCTGCACTCACCACTGGGATCTATGAGAGGGAGAGACAAGATGGTCGAAAAATGTTAAGACGAGAAAAGGGTCAAATACATATCAAGTTACTACTTTCAGGAACCGGATGCATTTTTTCCTGGTCGGATGGAATCGTTCCAAAAGTGCAGACAAACATTTGAATCACGTCCAATAGCATTTTGATTTGTTTTTTTTTAAAGAGCAGTGATCTATTTACCAGATGTGTATCGTATTGTCTTACCTGGTTTGGAAGGGTGCTTGGTGTAGTCAAAAACCAGTACGTCTGAGGTGGGGGTCTTGGTAGCAATGATGCAGGGGTTCTGAGGCATGTACCTGGCCCGGTTCACTTCACCCTCGTGGTTTATCTTGATCTCAATCTCTATCTTTCCACTCACTGATCCAAAACCTCCAAATTCTGAGGAAGAAATACAGCATGTTCAGCATATTTTCTCAAGAGATAAAATGTTCACTGTGCCGATAACATCTTGACTTATAATATGCATATAAGGCCAGATTCCCAGACACAAAAAAAACACCTCATGGAAAATGTCTATTAAAATGATTTTAAAATCCGGGACTAGGCTTAATCTGTGTCCGGGAGACCATCGTCAAATGTAGAGAGAAGAGACCATCCTACGATGAACATACCTGCTCCTTTTTCACTGTCGTAGTGGGAAGCATCAAACTGGGCGTCATCGTTGGGGACCTGTACGCTGGCGATCACCAGGTGATTCTGCTCATCTGACGTGTGAGTTCCCAGTACCAGTCTGTGGACCGCATAGTCCTTTCCATCCGGCCTGCACAGAGAGACACATTAGATACTGTCCTTGTGTGTGTGTGTGTGTGTGTGTCTGAAGTGGCACACTATTACCTAGAGTGCACTACTTTTGACAAGAGACCTATAGTCAAAAGTAGTGCACTGCTATGTCAGAAGACACCACATGGCAAAATAACATGCTTTTCTAGACTGAACTAGAATGGCTGACAAGGAAGGCCAGGTTGGTAGAGAGAACAATACAATGTTCAGTATATTAGGTAGGTCAGCACACAGTTTTATGTTGAGCGCAGCAAGAGGAACAGAAATGGTGACGTAGCATTGGCTACTGTACCTGTTGACGTCAGGTAGCCACTGCACAGTGAGACTGGGCCACTCCAGCGCGTGGGTCATCACCAGGTCATAGAGGAAAGGAGTATTCTTCTTCCAGATTTTGTATTCTTCATTGATCACCCGCTCCTCAACTGCATCGTCATACACTTGAACAGTGAAAGAGGCAACACTTACATAAGACTACAATGGACAGTTACTACCAAGGCTAGTGTAACGTTGGGATTTACTGCATTCCTGTACCCTCGGGCCAGTTGTGCCTCATTTGCATGTTACACAAGCAAGCGGGCGGGCTGTCAATGTGAGCTAGATAGCTAATCATTTATTTATCAAAATAAACTATTAGTTAGCTATCTAAATTCTCAACTTATGGAGCACAGATAGTAAACTCAGGTCGAACATATGCAGCCTGTTCTGGTTAGCATAGCTAGCTAACAGACCGCACTTTTCATTTGGCTATGCATCCAGCCGCGCACACAAAGCATGCATGAAATGAACCGAGCCCATCAAATCCCTACCTTCTTTATCCGCCATGTTTGGATTTTAGGGGATCCTGCAATTGTAGGTCACCCGTGGGTTTGCCCGAAAGCAAGGTAACTAGGTAGCTATTCTATATTATTCGCAAAAGGCCAAAACACAGCGGAATTTGTTGACCACTCAAAATCCCTCTTTCTTTTATGCGCGCATCCGAGGATGGAGAGCACAGCGCATGCGTTCTCACAATAACGTAGTAACGGCGCGTGCGCAGACATGACCAGGAAGTGATTTATCATCGAACAATCTAAAAATTAATGCGTTCGCTGAACATTTTCGAAGAGAAATGTAAAAGTTTATGGCAACAGTACAACGGAACGATTCATACGGTGCAAGTCATTTTCGTTTGAAACAATTTTGACAAACATTTCAAACGAAGAGGGACATTTTCAACTTTGACCCCTGACGAATTGAATGAGTTTTCTGCAAAATGGCAGCATCAATACCTTCTGCAGTGTCAGCACCCTCATTGGGGTATGTTAAGATAATCGGCGTTAATCTGATGTTGTTATGTCATGTACATTTAATTGATATGCATGGTGGTGCCAAAGAATCACACCGTAGTGCTGTAAGTTATCTAGTTACGGTAGTCAAGTAGATAACTAACGTTAGCAAGCTCGCAGTGACTGTGTTGACAAACACTGAATAAATAGTAACTTAGACAACCCATGCCTCGTTATATTTTCCCACAGTCAAAAACGCAGGGCATCTTTGAAGAAGAAAGAAAGAAGAAAACGAAAACGCCAAGCCCTCGCCAAAGCCCAAATCAGAGAATCTGGTGGTATGTCACAGTGGATATATTTGAAAATCCTACATGATATTCTCTCTACTACTAGCCAGTTGTTTATCAGCATAATTCCCGACGGGGACTATGAATTCTGAATGTCTAACCATCCACTGACGAGCTCTAATTCATCTCCCTAAACACTTAGAAAATGGAGATGATTCTCCACCAGAACAAGATGACGATGAAGAGGAAAGGAAGGCTGAGGAAGAAAGGTAGCAAATATTTCTACAGTTTTAAGTTGATAAGCAATGGCAGTTTTTCCAGGGTCTGTAATATTGTTCCATGTGTCCTGTATTCAAAAAATTGTCAGACTCCAATCAACTGTTCTCTCTGCTACCGCACGGCAAGCGGTACTGGAGCGCCAAGTCTGGGACCTAAAGGCTCCTTAATTAACAGCTTCTACCCCCAAGCCATAAGACTGCTGAACAACCAATCAAATGCCCCCCCCCCCCCCCCCCCCCCATCTGTTTTTACACTGCTGCTACTCACTGTTTATTATCCATGCATAGTCACTTTACAAATGACCTGGACTAACCTGTACCCCCACACATTGACTCGGTACTGGTACCCCCTGTGTATAGCCTCGTTATGTAAATATATTGTGTTATGTTTTGATAGTTAAAAAATATATATATATATATTGTACTGCATTGTTGGTTAAGGGCTTGTAGGTAAGCATTTTACGGTAACCTGTTGTATTCGGCGCATGTGACAAATAACATTTGATTTGATTCAGACGGCGCCTAGACCAGGAGTGGCTGGAGAGGGAGAGGCTGGCCCAGCAGGAATTCAGACTCCGGTGGGAGAGGGAAGACGCTGCAAGGAAGAGACAGGAGGAAGAGGAGGTACAGAGCTGTCACAATGTAGAATGGCACCCTATTCCCTAAGTTTAACCAGAACTCGGGCCAAAAGAAGTGCACTATAAAGAGAATAGGGTGCCCCCCCCCATGATTCACTGAAATAATGTGTGTAACCGCTTTCCATGTCTGCAGGCGAGGATAAAGCAGGAATGGGAGGCCCAGCAGAGGAGAGAGGAAGAGGAGAAGGAGCAGAAGCAACAGGAGAAGAGAGACAGAGAGGTGAAACGTGCACCAGGAGGATAAACGCACAATGGAAGAGCTACATATCCTCTTCCTTTTGTATTTTGGTCACACAATGGTTTTAACTTAAGAAATATTACACAGTAATGTGTCTTTTGTGTGAGAAAGAAGTGTTTTTGCCTCAGACATCCACGTTTATCCACGTGTTTTTCCTTAACTGTGATACACGCAAAGACCTTAACTAAGATACACACAAAGAGGGACACTCCTACAGGTCTGTGCTGCCATGGGACAAGGATGTATCTTTTATCTGTGGATTTGTTTCCTCGTGTCTTCTGGTTATTCTCATACTGCTCAGGGACAAAATACACACACACCTTTGCAGTTCTTATGTCTAGTGTCTTTGTACAAAGGCATATTTTGTGGCTCGCTTTCAACCGCTGGTAAGAGATTCTTGACTTGCAGTAACAGACATCCAGATATGCCACTGCAGGTTTTCACCAGCCCATCCTATGTTTGCACCATTTATAGGAAGCTGTACAGAAAATGTTGGACCAGGCTGAGAGTCAGGTATGAAAAACACAAACCAAATGCATATTGCATACCAAGTTTATGTTTGGAAAGGAGTCTTGACTGTCTTTGATGGAACATTTTTCTGTAAAGCAGTTAGGTGTTACACAAGGATGAGTTTTGCCATTATTACAGAAACGAACCTATTCTACTTCCTGTTTTGCGTGTAGCTGGAGAATGGGGGTCCCTGGAGAAACCCTGAGGCTCCAGATTTTGGTACGGAGCAAGACCGGGCTAACTGCCCCTTCTTCCTCAAAACTGGAGCCTGCCGCTTTGGTGACAGGTTGGTAATGGTTCTAAATAGGAACACATTTCATTTTTTTATTGTATTTTTATAATTTATATTTTATTATTTGTATTTTTATAACTTTTTGTTTTTAATATTATTACTATTATTATTTGTATTATTATTTTTTAGCTAGGATAGTCCAACACCATTTTCCAGGGAGTCCTGGGAAGTGCATTCTGGTTAATTTTCCTTAAATGAGGCTCATCTTTCAGAATACTGCACAGCACAGTCATTTGTATACCATGTTTTCTTTATATTAGCGTTCAACTAATGAAATGTTCTGCTTACCTGATTGGTCAGGTGCTCTCGTAAGCATGTCCACCCCCCGTCCAGCCCTACTCTGATGATCCGGGGGATGTTTGCGACTTTCGGGATGGACCAGAGGTCACGGGACGACTACGATACAGACGCCTGTCTGGAGCACAGCGAGGAGGAGGTACAACAGCAGTTTGTGGATTTCTACGAGGATGTACTTCCTGAGTTCAGGACTGCTGGCAAGGTGGTGCAGTTTAAGGTGAATATGATGTTTGTCTTGCTGGACTGGAAGGAGGGATTCAATGGAAAGGAGACCTATCCACTCTTGAGGGGCAGTGAATGAAACCCCTCTCTCGTTTTGTCTCCGTCTTCAGGTCAGCTGCAACTTTGAGCCACATTTGAGAGGAAATGTTTATGTCCAGTTTGACACGTAAGTGAAGGAAGCAGCTCATGAAAATGGTCTGATAGGTTTTGTAGGCGTAGAAAAATTGTTTTTTCTCAATTTTGAGTCATCAAGTAGTGTATCTTCTACGGTCTATTTTTCTCTTTGCTGTCTGCGTCTTTAGAGAGGAGCAGTGCAGAGAGGCCTTCGTGATGTTCAATGGAAGATGGTACGCTGGTAAACAGCTCCAGTGTGAGTTCTCTCCTGTCACCAGATGGAAGACTGCTATATGTGGTGAGTGAATGGAACACAAAAGAACCACAATACACCTGCCTACATGGATTTGTACAGAATCGTGCTAGTCATAAGTTGTGTATATCATTAAGACCCTGGTATTTGTTTGATTGCTGTGATCCTCCACAGGTTTGTTCGACCGACAGAAGTGTCCGAAAGGAAAGCACTGCAACTTCCTGCACGTGTACCGTAACCCTGGAAACGAGTTCTGGGAGGCGGACAGGGACCTGCACATGTCCCCCGACCGGGGAGGAGGGGGTACCGGGTCTTTCGCTGGGGGCCGGTTCTCTGAGAGGAGTAACCGCTCCTCGTGGACCGAGAGGTCACAGAGCCGACGGGGGGAGAGGAGCAGGAGGAGTAGGAGCAGGGAGAGCAGAATAGCCCAAAGGAGAGAGAGTCTTCAGAGTGACAGGTCTTGGACCAGTCGTACCAGCACAAGACTCAGGTCGAGGAGTAGGGACAGAGAAAGTAGAGACAGGAGCAGAGATAGGAGGGACAGAGGCAGGAGCAGGGACAGAGACCGGCGGGATGGGAGCAGAGACCGAGATGGGAGCAAGAGAGAGGGGTGGAGGGGTTCACCCACAGAGGCTAGTAGGGGGAGATCCAGATCAGCCAGCCCTGGAGAGTCCTCTAAGAGGAAGAGACAGGGGAGCAGGAGCCCTGGAGAGTCCTCTAAGAGGAAGAGACAGGGGAGCAGGAGCCCTGGAGAGTCCTCTAAGAGGAAGAGACAGGGGAGCAGGAGCCCTGGAGAGTCCTCTAAGAGGAAGAGACAGGGGAGCAGGAGCCCTGGAGAGGCCTCTAAGAGGAAGAGACAGGGGAGCAGGAGCCCTGGAGAGTCCTCTAAGAGGAAGAGACGGGGGAGCAGGAGCCCTGGGAAAACATCCCAAAAAGACAAGCAGCCAGCCAACGACAGCAGCGACACAGCTCCATCACGCCACAAACACTCCAAAAAAAGCAAAAAGAAGAAGAGCAAGAGGAGGAAACCCAAGAGGGACAAAAAGAGCCAGACGGCTGGGGGTCAGAGTTCATCTGCAGAGTCGGGGAAGGAGTCTTGGGACGAGGAGAAACCCTCTCCAAACCTTGTAGACAGCAGTACACGGACTCCTCATGAGGTAGACAACACTACCCAGGGGACTGTGGATGTAGACAACACTACCCAGGGGACTGTGGAGGTAGACAACACTTCCCAGGAGACTGTGGATGTAGACAACACTTCCCAGGAGACTGCTAGGGTAAATGCCATACTTAGTCTCATGTTGTCTGAGTCTCTTGATAATGCCAATGCAGTCACTTCAGACATACAGACCCAGGTCAAGGAGGAGCCTGAGGATCCCTGTCCACCTATTGTCCCCTCTCCTAGCCCTGGGGATGTGGACATCGCTCAGACTCCTGGGGCCACTGACAACAGTACTCCTGAGGCAAACGCACTCTCCCCAGACCTCCATAGTATCTTCCTCAAGCAGGAGTATCCCTCTCTACCCAGTGTGCCTGAAGAGGAATGTGAACAGGATGGACCTGAGACGCTGCCTGATTCCCCTGACGATGATGAACCATAGCGGAATTAAATGTGTTCTGTATGGACTTCACCATGACTGCTATGGCCATTTTGAAGCGTAAACTGTTTATGCATGGACTGTTTTCAATCTTCACCAATGCACTGCTCGACCTAGCTTTCACAAATGTTAGTTTGTTCCAAATGTAAGATGTGACAATTAAATGTTTTTATACATTATGTGTATTTTTATTGCCAAAAGTAACTCGAGAGCATTTGCTCCTTGACCTACAATTGAACCTTGTTTCTTCCACACACTTGACATTTTCTGTGAAAAAAAAAAAGGCCAGGCAAAACAACCATTCTGCTAATCCATAGACATTTATTGTTTTAATGATTTACAGTATTTGAGAGAACTGAAGTAGTGACAGTTGTCTGTGTAAAATAAAGGCAATACTTTGAAATGATTCATAATGTACACAGGAGCAAGACATGGTGCCCTATTCCCTATATAGTGCACTTCTTCATAGGCTCTGGCCAAAAGTAGTGCACTATGTAGGGAATAGGGTGCCATTTGGGATGTTCACCACAGTTAAAGAGCAAATACAGTACAAGCTGAAAGAGAACATTAAAATGTCTTAACAGGACACCATTCTGGTCATTGGTAAAGGAGCAGTCTGTACGGTAGACAGGGAATAACAACAGGTTTTAGGTTTCTTTAACCAATGGTTTTTGTAAACGATTCAGTAACTGGTCATGTCCGTGTGCATTAAGCACAGGCAGTGATATAGTGGGAGTACCTCATGATTTGTGCTTCAATTGTCACAACCTTCCTCAATAACAAGTAGCCTGTTATGATTCAACTAGAATGTTCCAGTTTCACGATCACTTCATGAACAGAATTCAGGTCAGAACCAGGCTACGAATCAAGTGCCCTAAATGCATTTTCATTGACAGTTAAAACATTGTGTGACGAAGAGAAGTTCGATTAGTAACAGAATCCCTTTTTGTTCATTTTCACTAGTGTTACTCTTCCCTTGCCTTATAAAGCATGCAGAGTGGGCGGAGTTACTCTTCCCTTGCCTTTTAAAGCATGCAGAGTGGGCGGAGTTACTCTTCCCTTGCCTTTTAAAGCATGCAGAGTGGGCGGTGTTACTCTTCCCTTGCCTTTTAAAGCATGCAGAGTGGGCGGAGTTACTCTTCCCTTGCCTTTTAAAGCATGCAGAGTGGGCGGAGTCCCCGGTGTTACTCTTCCCTTGCCTTTTAAAGCATGCAGAGTGGGCGGAGCCCCCAGTGTTACTCTTCCCTTGCCTTTTAAAGCATGCAGAGTGGGAGGAGTCCCCAGTGTTACTCTTCCCTTGCCTTTTAAAGCATGCAGAGTGGCGGAGTCCCCGGTGTTACTCTTCCCTTGCCTTTTAAAGCATGCAGAGTGGCGGAGTCCCCGGTGTTACTCTTCCCTTGCCTTTTAAAGCATGCAGAGTGGGCGGAGTTACTCTTCCCTTGCCTTTTAAAGCATGCAGAGTGGGCGGAGTTACTCTTCCCTTGCCTTTTAAAGCATGCAGAGTGGGCGGTGTTACTCTTCCCTTGCCTTTTAAAGCATGCAGAGTGGGCGGAGTCCCCAGTGTTACTCTTCCCTTGCCTTTTAAAGCATGCAGAATGGGAGAAGTCCCAGGTGTGTTTGTGCTGTCTTCCCGACTGAACATATTGAACGACACAGGAGGTAGCAAGACAGCACAAAGATCCGGGACTCAGTCTATACAGAGCAAGGCTTGGGTCAATTCCATTTAAATTCAGGAATACACTGATATTCCAATGCACATTTCCTTCAATGATTTTCAATGAGTAAAAAGTGTAAATTGGTTTACTTTCTGAATTGATAGGAATTTAAATAGAATTGACCCCAACCCTGAGAGAGCACATATTTTCCCCCTAAACACCACTTATCTTCAAAACGATCTGATTATAACACAGTGTTCTTTGGTCAAAACAATGAAAGAATGAACATGAATACTTTTAAACTGTAACACTTCTTTAAAAATACTGACGTCGTTTTGCTTTCTTTTCACTTGTGAACATCCCATTTAAGTAAAAATGGGGTTTCTTAACTCTTTATGATATACTTTGAATTGTTTTAAATTCTCTAGACGAGACTGGAGTTAAAGTGGCCGTCACGGACATGTCATGTACAACAGAAACACGGACTTAAGGAAGGTGGGTGAGATTTCAGTTATTACTGGTGTAGTTTGTGGCCACTGGCTGCATATACCCCAGGGGTTTCAAAAGGTGAGTGTTTGACGAGGCACAACAACAAAAAAAGGAACAGACAGTTGGCACAAGTATCATTAACAACATGATAAGAGTTTTAGTACAAGACAACACTACAGCACATTAAAAGGTGCGAGAACAAGATGTTTGGGCCCCCCCGTGAAGAGAGAGAGAGAGTAAAGAGAGGGAGATAGTTGGGGCAGTGATGGAGGGAGTTTATGTCAGGCCAATCTCCTCCAGGACACTCCGCGGGGCTTCAGCTTCCTAAAGGAGGGAGGGAACAGACAAGAGGATAGTTGAGAAGGATAAGACACTGTAGTCAGTCTGAAGATGGACCAGTTTGATTGGTTTATGGAGTGCATACAAGAAACAGGTGTTCGAAGCCTAAATGCAATGACTTGAGTAACTGCTCCAACGCCACGATTAAATAAAGCATAGCAGGTAGATGTAACACTTACTTTGGCATCCTAGCAGGAGGTGAAGCACGGAGAGAGAGAGAAAAGCACTGTTTGAATACAACTGACCGCTAGACCAGCTGGTGTAAATCAGAGGAGGCTGCTGAGGGGAGGACGGCTCATAATAAATGGCTGCAATGGAGCGAATGGAAGGGTATCAAACCATGTGGGGCGGCAGGGTAGCCTAGTGGTTAGAACGTTGGGCTAATAATCGGAAGGTTGCAAGTTCAAATCCCTGAGCTGACTGTCGTTCTGCCCCTGAACAGGCAGTTAAGCCACTGTTCCTAGGCCGTCATTGAAAATAATAATTTGTTCTTAACTGACTTGCCTAGTTAAATATATATATATATATATATATATTTTTTTAAATAGTTTGATACCGTTCCACTGATTCCGCTCCAGACATTACCACGAGCCCGTCCTCCCCAATTAAGGTGCCACCAGCCTCCTGTGGTCCAAATGAGCAATAAAGGAAAGGCACAAAATGTCCAATCCAGACATGAGTTGTGGCTTCAAAAATTGCGCTGTTAACAAGGTATTTAATCAATAATAGCTCAGACACATAGGTAGGATTGTCGGTATGTTTGCCTGCCGACAGTACTTAGCACCACCGAACAAGAGTGGTCACACAGCGAAGTCCTCAGCCTCGTTAAAATACTCCAAACCAGAAGATGGCAATAGCGTTGTTTGGCAATTGATGTTTGTGTGTGTTAATTTACTGTCTAGTCAATGTTAGCTAGCTGCATTAGCGTTGCAGAATGCCCTTCTTGATACTAGTCAGATGGCCACAGCCATATTTTTTCTCCATAATCGCATACAGCCCATAGATAGACTTTTAGCTAGCTGGCATCATAAGCTAAATGGTTAGCATGATTCGCTAGCTAGCTAGGTAGGTAAAGGGTCTCTAGGCAGCTGCTTCGTGAAAACAGATCCATTGCGAGTTAATGACGTCACTAGCGACAGTGGCCAGATAGCTAGGTTGGTAAAGGGTCTCTAGGCAGCCGCTTCGTGAAAACTGATCCATTGCGAGTTAATGATGTCACTAGCGACAGTGGCCAGATAGCTAGGTTGGTAAAGGGTCTCTAGGCAGCTGCTTCGTGAAAACTGATCCATTGCGAGTTAATGACGTCACTAGCGACAGTGGCCAGATAGCTAGGTTGGTAAAGGGTCTCTAGGCAGCTGCTTCGTGAAAACTGATCCATTGCGAGTTAATGACGTCACTAGCGACAGTGGCCAGATAGCTAGGTTGGTAAAGGGTCTCTAGGCAGCTGCTTCGTGAAAACTGATCCATTGCAAGTTAATGACGTCACTAGCGACAGTGGCCAGATAGCTAGGTTGGTAAAGGGTCTCTAGGCAGCCGCTTTGTGAAAACTGATCCATTGCGAGTTAATGACGTCACTAGCGACAGTGGCCAGATAGCTAGGTTGGTAAAGGGTCTCTAGGCAGCTGCTTCGTGAAAACAGATCCATTGCGAGTTAATGACGTCACTAGCGACAGTGGCCAGATAGCTAGGTTGGTAAAGTATTCAGTGTTGTGAGCATGGTGCCGCACTTACCGCCTCATTCGTTTCACATGATGTGTATGACCGCCAGGCCCAGTTAGTAAGCTAACAAATAGATGGGTTGATGGGTTGTTTAGCAGAGACGTGGTCGGCTTAGATTGGTCTTTTGTCTGAATAAGCAGGTTTTACCACTAGCCAAGCTTGTTCTGGGAGAGCGAGATCGTTCTTTTTTCTTTATTAGGCTGTTGACAACATGTACACTATATTTCAATGTTTATTGAAAACGTAAATAAAAACGTGCACTTGTCTCCCAAACACAAAGGGTGTCCGTAACGCGCTTTGGTGACTGCATTTCACTTCCGTTGTTATAAAATACGTTTTTACCAAGACAAATATGATTCTTCCTATTCTGAATCGTTCAGTGGGTTCTTTCCTCTAACATATCACTAACGCTAGCTATATCGAAGAAGTCGGATATCGTTACCTAATTACATCCCATAATAAGCACCGAGCTCTGGTGACAGAACGAGATTGAACTGGTTGAAACGAGGCCCCCACTACTCCATCGTTGCCATCTGACCATCCAGAATCACCACACACAGCCTTCGGGTCCCATTGAAGAGCTCGCATCGTTTCTGTGACGCTTTTAGCCAAGCCTTGTATAAACTAGTAAACATTATCAGACCTAAAACACAAATCATCCTTCCTCAAGCACAGACTCTTCAGCTAGACGTAGAAGATAGAAAGACTGGAAAAGTACCCCCCCCCCAAAGTATGATGAGGCTCTATAGTTTTAGTTGGAACAATTTTGATGAAAAGGGTGGATTAGACTGGAAAAGTACCCCCCCCCCAGTCAGATTCTCCAGTGTTTCATGCTGATGGTAGTCATGAATGAGAGCTGAATAGTGAGTGAAGCCCTCTTTATGAACAGAGGCAGTGAGAGCTCAGGCAGCCAACCCTGGGGAGGTTCCCATAGCTCAGTCATGTGGATGCAGGTAGTGAGAGCTCAGACAGCCAACCCTGGGGAGGTTCCCATAGCTCAGTCATGTGGATGCAGGCGGTAGGAGTGCCTGGAATAACAATGCCACCAACAGGCTGCCAGACGAATAACATTAGCCTAAATACAGCAGTACTATAGACAATCACTTTTAACACAAAACTAAACAAGTCAAGAATGATATATAGGAATCAGAGAGATGGAGAGAGAAAAAGGCCATAACACCAACTCATCTAGGACATAGCCCAGCGATGTCATCATAGCCCAGAGATGTCCTCATAGCACCAACTCATCTAGGACATAGCCCAGAGATGTCATCATTACACCAACTCATCTAGGACATAGCCCAGAGATGTCATCACTACACCAACTCATCTAGGACATAGCCCAGAGATGTCATCATTACACCAACTCATCTAGGATATAGCCCAGAGATGTCATCACTACACCAACTCATCTAGGACATAGCCCAGAGATGTCATCATTACACCAACTCATCTAGGACATAGCCCAGCGATGTCATCATAGCCCAGAGATGTCCTCATAGCACCAACTCATCTAGGACATAGCCCAGAGATGTCATCATAGCCCAGAGATGTCATCATTACACCAACTCATCTAGGACATAGCCCAGAGATGTCATCATTACACCATCTCATCTAGGATATAGCCCAGAGATGTCATCATTACACCAACTCATCTAGGACATAGCCCAGAGATGTCCTCATTACACCATCTCATCTAGGATATAGCCCAGAGATGTCATCATTACACCAACTCATCTAGGACATAGCCCAGAGATGTCATCATTACACCAACTCATCTAGGACATAGCCCAGAGATGTCATCATTACACCAACTCATCTAGGACATAGCCCAGAGATGTCATCATTACACCAACTCATCTAGGACATAGCCCAGAGATGTCATCATTACACCAATTCATCTAGGACATAGCCCAGAGATGTCATCATAGCCCAGAGATGTCATCATTACACCAACTCATCTAGAACATAGCCCAGAGATGTCATCATAGCCCAGAGATGTCATCATAACACCAACTCATCTAGGATATAGCCCAGAGATGTCATCATTACACCAACTCATCTAGGACATAGCCCAGAGATGTCATCATAGCCCAGAGATGTCATCATAGCCCAGAGATGTCATCATAGCCCAGAGATGTCATCATTACACCAACTCATCTAGGACATAGCCCAGAGATGTCATCATTACACCATCTCATCTAGGACATAGCCCAGAGATGTCATCATAGCCCAGAGATGTCATCATTACACCAACTCATCTAGGACATAGCCCACATACCTCCTGCAGCAGGTCTGCCTGCTCTATAGCCTTCAGTACGTTCTTCTTGGAGGTCTCCTGAGCCTCTCCTCCTAGCAGGAACTCATCCAGGATGAAGTAGGCCTTCTCAAAGTTAAAGATGATGTCCAGCTCACACACCTGACATGGAGACAGACAGACGAGGGAACACATTGGAAGATTATTTTTCCTAGTCCAACATATTTACTCCAAATGGTAAACCCATTTGAACAGCTCCATCAGACACAGGAACAACCAGACCCTGTTCCAATAACAACATGTATACTTCTTCCCCGTCTTACAGATCTGATCATTTGGATAGGCGTTAAGCAATGGTGCTTTAACAGTATGGCCACTGTCATGATCACCAACAGGACCACTGAGAGAACAGTATGGCCACTGTCATGATCACCAACAGGACCACTGAGAGAACAGTATGGCCACTGTCATGATCACCAACAGGACCACTGAGAGAACAGTATGGCCACTGTCATGATCACCAACAGGACCACTGAGAGAACAGTATGGCCACTGTCATGATCACCAACAGGACCACTGAGAGTACAGTATGGCCACCGTCATGAACACCAACAGGACCACTGAGAGAACAGTATGGCCACTGTCATGATCACCAACAGGACCACTGAGAGAACAGTATGGCCACTGTCATGATCACCAACAGGACCACTGAGAGAACAGTATGGCAACTGTCATGATCACCAACAGGACCACTGAGAGAACAGTATGGCCACTGTCATGATCACCAACAGGACCACTGAGAGAACAGTATGGCCACTGTCATGATCACCAACAGGACCACTGAGAGAACAGTATGCCCACTGTCATGATTACCAACAGGGCCACTGAGAGAACAGTATGGCCACTGTCATGATCACCAACAGGGCCACTGAGAGAACAGTATGGCCACTGTCATGATTACCAACAGGGCCACTGAGAGAACAGTATGGCCACTGTCATAAACACAGATAACAATATGGCCACTGTCATGAACAATATGGCCACTGTCATGAACACCAACACGACCACAGAACACTATGGCCACTGTCATGAACACCAACAGGACCACTGAGAGAACAGTATGGCAACTGTCATGAACACAGAGAACAATATGGCCACTGTCATGAACACCAACAGGACCACTGAGAGAACAGTATGGCAACTATCATGAACACCAACAGGACCACTGAGAGAACAGTATGGCAACTATCATGAACACCAACAGGACCACTGAGAGAACAGTATGGCAACTGTCATGATCACCAACAGGACCACTGAGAGAACAGTATGGCCACTGTCATGATCACCAACAGGACCACTGAGAGAACAGTATGGCCACTGTCATGAACACCAACAGGACCACTGAGAGAACAGTATGGCAACTGTCATGATCACCAACAGGACCACTGAGAGAACAGTATGGCCACTGTCATGATCACCAACAGGACCACTGAGAGAACAGTATGGCCACTGTCATGATCACCAACAGGACCACTGAGAGAACAGTATGCCCACTGTCATGATTACCAACAGGGCCACTGAGAGAACAGTATGGCCACTGTCATGATCACCAACAGGGCCACTGAGAGAACAGTATGGCCACTGTCATGATTACCAACAGGGCCACTGAGAGAACAGTATGGCCACTGTCATAAACACAGATAACAATATGGCCACTGTCATGAACAATATGGCCACTGTCATGAACACCAACACGACCACAGAACACTATGGCCACTGTCATGAACACCAACAGGACCACTGAGAGAACAGTATGGCAACTGTCATGAACACAGAGAACAATATGGCCACTGTCATGAACACCAACAGGACCACTGAGAGAACAGTATGGCAACTATCATGAACACCAACAGGACCACTGAGAGAACAGTATGGCCACTGTCATGAACACCAACAGGACCACTGAGAGAACAGTATGGCCACTGTCATGAACACCATCAGGACCACTGAGAGAACAGTAGCTGTGTGAAATATGAAGACTCACACTGCCAAAGTACTTATCCAGCAGCTCTACGTATCTGTGGATGATCTCCAGAGTGATGAGCTCATTGTCTTGATCTTCCACCGCACAGCAGAAATACAGGCTGGCGTATCTGGAAGACAGGATAACACAGGGATAAACAACAGAAATACAGACAGGAAGACAGGATAACACAGGGATAAACAACAGAAATACAGACTGGAAGACAGGATAACACAGGGATAAACAACAGAAATACAGACTGGATAACAGGATAACACAGGGATAAACAACAGAAATACAGACTGGAAGACAGGATAACACAGGGATAAACAACAGAAATACAGGCTGGCGTATCTGGAAGACAGGATAACACAGGGATAAACAACAGAAATACAGACTGGAAGACAGGATAACACAGGGATAAACAACAGAAATACAGACTGGAAGACAGGATAACACAGGGATAAACAACAGAAATACAGGCTGGCGTATCTGGAAGACAGGATAACACAGGGATAAACAACAGAAATACAGACAGGAAGACACAGGGATAAACAGCAGAAATACAGACTGGAAGACAGGATAACACAGGGATAAACAGCAGAAATACAGGCTGGCGTATCTGGAAGACAGGATAACACAGGGATAAACAACAGAAATACAGACTGGAGTACAGGATAACACAGGGATAAACAACAGAAATACAGACTGGAAGACAGGATAACACAGGGATAAACAACAGAAATACAGGCTGGCGTATCTGGAAGACAGGATAACACAGGGATAAACAACAGAAATACAGACTGGTGTATCTGGAGGACAGGATAACACAGGGATAAACAACAGAAATACAGACTGGAGGACAGGATAACACAGGGATAAACAACAGAAATACAGACTGGAAGACAGGATAACACAGGGATAAACAACAGAAATACAGACTGGAGGACAGGATAACACAGGGATAAACAACAGAAATACAGACTGGAAGACAGGATAACACAGGGATAAACAACAGAAATACAGGCTGGAGGACAGGAAAACACAGGGATAAACAACAGAAATACAGACTGGAGGACAGGATAACACAGGGATAAACAACAGAAATACAGACTGGAGGACAGGATAACACAGGGATAAACAACAGAAATACAGGCTGGCGTATCTGGAAGACAGGATAACACAGGGATAAACAACAGAAATACAGACTGGAAGACAGGATAACACAGGGATAAACAACAGAAATACAGACTGGTGTATCTGGAAGACAGGATAACACAGGGATAAACAGCAGAAATACAGACTGGAGTATCTGGAAGACAGGATAACACAGGGATAAACAACAGAAATACAGACTGGAGGACAGGAAAACACAGGGATAAACAACAGAAATACAGGCTGGCGTATCTGGAAGACAGGATAACACAGGGATAAACAACAGAAATACAGACTGGAAGACAGGATAACACAGGGATAAACAACAGAAATACAGACTGGAAGACAGGATAACACAGGGATAAACAACAGAAATACAGGCTGGCGTATCTGGAAGACAGGATAACACAGGGATAAACAACAGAAATACAGACAGGAAGACACAGGGATAAACAGCAGAAATACAGACTGGAAGACAGGATAACACAGGGATAAACAGCAGAAATACAGGCTGGCGTATCTGGAAGACAGGATAACACAGGGATAAACAACAGAAATACAGACTGGAGTACAGGATAACACAGGGATAAACAACAGAAATACAGACTGGAAGACAGGATAACACAGGGATAAACAACAGAAATACAGGCTGGCGTATCTGGAAGACAGGATAACACAGGGATAAACAACAGAAATACAGACTGGTGTATCTGGAGGACAGGATAACACAGGGATAAACAACAGAAATACAGACTGGAGGACAGGATAACACAGGGATAAACAACAGAAATACAGACTGGAAGACAGGATAACACAGGGATAAACAACAGAAATACAGACTGGAGGACAGGATAACACAGGGATAAACAACAGAAATACAGACTGGAAGACAGGATAACACAGGGATAAACAACAGAAATACAGGCTGGAGGACAGGAAAACACAGGGATAAACAACAGAAATACAGACTGGAGGACAGGATAACACAGGGATAAACAACAGAAATACAGACTGGAGGACAGGATAACACAGGGATAAACAACAGAAATACAGGCTGGCGTATCTGGAAGACAGGATAACACAGGGATAAACAACAGAAATACAGACTGGAAGACAGGATAACACAGGGATAAACAACAGAAATACAGACTGGAAGACAGGATAACACAGGGATAAACAACAGAAATACAGGCTGGCGTATCTGGAAGACAGGATAACACAGGGATAAACAACAGAAATACAGACTGGAAGACAGGATAACACAGGGATAAACAACAGAAATACAGACTGGAGGACAGGATAACACAGGGATAAACAACAGAAATACAGACTGGAAGACAGGATAACACAGGGATAAACAACAGAAATACAGGCTGGAGGACAGGAAAACACAGGGATAAACAACAGAAATACAGACTGGAGGACAGGATAACACAGGGATAAACAACAGAAATACAGACTGGAGGACAGGATAACACAGGGATAAACAACAGAAATACAGACTGGAGTATCTGGAAGACAGGATAACACAGGGATAAACAACAGAAATACAGACTGGATAACACAGGGATAAACAACAGAAATACAGACTGGAGGACAGGATAACACAGGGATAAACAACAGAAATACAGGCTGGAGTATCTGGAAGACAGGATAACACAGGGATAAACAACAGAAATACAGACTGGATAACACAGGGATAAACAACAGAAATACAGACTGGATAACACAGGGATAAACAACAGAAATACAGACTGGAGGACAGGATAACACAGGGATAAACAGCAGAAATAAAGACTGGAGTATCTGGAAGACAGGATAACACAGGGATAAACAGCAGAAATACAGACTGGAGTATCTGGAAGACAGGATAACACAGGGATAAACAACAGAAATACAGACTGGAGGACAGGAAAACACAGGGATAAACAACAGAAATACAGGCTGGCGTATCTGGAAGACAGGATAACACAGGGATAAACAACAGAAATACAGACTGGTGTATCTGGAAGACAGGATAACACAGGGATAAACAGCAGAAATACAGACTGGAGTATCTGGAAGACAGGATAACACAGGGATAAACAACAGAAATACAGACTGGAGGACAGGAAAACACAGGGATAAACAACAGAAATACAGGCTGGCGTATCTGGAAGACAGGATAACACAGGGATAAACAACAGAAATACAGACTGGTGTATCTGGAAGACAGGATAACACAGGGATAAACAGCAGAAATACAGACTGGAGTATCTGGAAGACAGGATAACACAGGGATAAACAACAGAAATACAGACTGGAGGACAGGAAAACACAGGGATAAACAACAGAAATACAGGCTGGCGTATCTGGAAGACAGGATAACACAGGGATAAACAGCAGAAATACAGACTGGAGTATCTGGAAGACAGGATAACACAGGGATAAACAACAGAAATACAGACTGGAGGACAGGAAAACACAGGGATAAACAACATAAATACAGGCTGGCGTATCTGGAAGACAGGATAACACAGGGATAAACAACAGAAATACAGACTGGTGTATCTGGAAGACAGGATAACACAGGGATAAACAACAGAAATACAGACAGGAAGACAGGAAAACACAGGGATAAACAACAGAAATACAGACAGGATAACACAGGGATAAACAACAGAAATACAGACTGGAGGACAGGATAACACAGGGATAAACAGCAGAAATACAGACTGGAAGACAGGATAACACAGGGATAAACAACAGAAATACAGGCTGGATAACACAGGGATAAACAACAGAAATACAGGCTGGAAGACAGGATAACACAGGGATAAACAACAGAAATACAGGCTGGCGTATCTGGAAGACAGGATAACACAGGGATAAACAACAGAAATACAGACTGGAAGACAGGATAACACAGGGATAAACAACAGAAATACAGGCTGGCGTATCTGGAAGACAGGATAACACAGGGATAAACAACAGAAATACAGACTGGAAGACAGGATAACACAGGGATAAACAGCAGAAATACAGACTGGAAGACAGGATAACACAGGGATAAACAACAGAAATACAGGCTGGATAACACAGGGATAAACAACAGAAATACAGGCTGGAAGACAGGATAACACAGGGATAAACAACAGAAATACAGGCTGGCGTATCTGGAAGACAGGATAACACAGGGATAAACAGCAGAAATACAGGCTGGCGTATCTGGAAGACAGGATAACACAGGGATAAACAACAGAAATACAGGCTGGATAACAGGATAACACAGGGATAAACAACAGAAATACAGACTGGAAGACAGGATAACACAGGGATAAACAACAGAAATACAGACTGGAAGACAGGATAACACAGGGATAAACAACAGAAATACAGACTGGAAGACAGGATAACACAGGGATAAACAGCAGAAATACAGACAGGAGGACAGGATAACACAGGGATAAACAACAGAAATACAGACTGGAGTATCTGGAGGACAGGATAACACAGGGATAAACAACAGAAATACAGACTGGAAGACAGGATAACACAGGGATAAACAGCAGAAATACAGACTGGAGTATCTGGAGGACAGGATAACACAGGGATAAACAGCAGAAATACAGACTGGAAGACAGGATAACACAGGGATAAACAACAGAAATACAGACTGGAAGACAGGATAACACAGGGATAAACAACAGAAATACAGACTGGAGTATCTGGAGGACAGGATAACACAGGGATAAACAACAGAAATACAGACTGGAAGACAGGATAACACAGGGATAAACAACAGAAATACAGACTGGAAGACAGGATAACACAGGGATAAACAACAGAAATACAGACTGGAGTATCTGGAGGACAGGATAACACAGGGATAAACAACAGAAATACAGACAGGATAACAGGATAACACAGGGATAAACAACAGAAATACAGACAGGATAACAGGATAACACAGGGATAAACAACAGAAATACAGACAGGATAACAGGATAACACAGGGATAAACAACAG
The DNA here is from genome assembly GCF_013265735.2 of Oncorhynchus mykiss. Classification (NCBI taxonomy): domain Eukaryota; kingdom Metazoa; phylum Chordata; class Actinopteri; order Salmoniformes; family Salmonidae; genus Oncorhynchus; species Oncorhynchus mykiss. The sequence goes on from NC_048571.1 coordinate 1,381,528, forward strand.
AAATACAGACTGGTGTATCTGGAGGACAGGACAACACAGGGATAAACAACAGAAATACAGACTGGAGGACAGGATAACACAGGGATAAACAACAGAAATACAGACTGGGGGACAGGATAACACAGGGATAAACAACAGAAATACAGACTGGAAGACAGGATAACACAGGGATAAACAACAGAAATACAGACTGGAGGACAGGATAGCACAGGGATAAACAACAGAAATACAGACTGGAAGACAGGATAACACAGGGATAAGGAGCAGAAATACAGACTGGAGGACAGGATAACACAGGGATAAACAACAGAAATACAGACTGGAAGACAGGATAACACAGGGATAAACAACAGAAATACAGACTGGAAGACAGGATAACACAGGGATAAACAACAGAAATACAGACTGGTGTATCTGGATAACAGGATAACACAGGGATAAACAACAGAAATACAGACAGGATAACAGGATAACACAGGGATAAACAACAGAAATACAGACTGGTGTATCTGGATAACAGGATAACACAGGGATAAACAACAGAAATACAGACAGGATAACAGGATAACACAGGGATAAACAACAGAAATACAGACTGGAGTATCTGGAGGACAGGATAACACAGGGATAAACAACAGAAATACAGACTGGAAGACAGGATAACACAGGGATAAACAACAGAAATATAGACAGGATAACAGGATAACACAGGGATAAACAACAGAAATACAGACTGGAGTATCTGGAGGACAGGATAACACAGTGATAAACAACAAAGGCACTAACCTTGGGCCACATTCTGACAAACATACTTTCGTTCAGCAGGGATAATAATGAATAACAAAAGCATCAGATGGCCTTCACCATTCTGAGAATGAGTGCTGTAACAAAATGGCCCCCTGACTGAAAACAAAACTGTAAGGGTGCCTCCCTAGCAGCAAAGTCTTATTGAAAACCAACCTTCTAAACCTTGGCACAAGTATAGTGGTTTGAGACTATACTACAATTTAGTTGTCAAAACTGCCAATTTCAGGAAGTAAAAACTTTAACAAAGATTGTGAAATTCCCTTCCTGAATTGACCTCAACACTATCAGATGGAGTCCACATTTCCCTCGTCTGTCTGTCTTGTAGATGATATTAAGGTCCCTCCACTCCAGGAAGGAGCTCATCATTTCCCACCATTAACACCCATGTCTGTCTGTCTTGTAGATGATATTAAGGTCCCTCCACTCCAGGAAGGAGCTCATCATTTCTCACCATTAACACCCATGTCTGTCTGTCTTGTAGATGATATTAAGGTCCCTCCACTCCAGGAAGGAGCTCATCATTTCCCACCATTAACGCCCATGTCTGTCTGTCTGTCTGTCTTGTAGATGATATTAAGGTCCCTCCACTCCAGGAAGGAGCACATCATTTCCCACCATTAACACCCTTGTATGTCTGTCTTGTAGATGATATTAAGGTCCCTCCACTCCAGGAAGGAGCTCATCATTTCCCACCATTAACGCCCATGTCTGTCTGTCTTGTAGATGATATTAAGGTCCCTCCACTCCAGGAAGGAGCTCATCATTTCCCACCATTAACGCCCATGTCTGTCTGTCTTGTAGATGATATTAAGGTCCCTCCACTCCAGGAAGGAGCTCATCATTTCCCACCATTAACGCCCATGTCTGTCTGTCTTGTAGATGATATTAAGGTCCCTCCACTCCAGGAAGGAGCTCATCATTTCCCACCATTAACACCCTCGTCTGTCTGTCTGTCTGTCTCTGACCTCTTGTAGACGATCTTGAGGTCCCTCCACTCCAGGAAGGAACACATCTTGGGCTTACGGGCTAGAATGGTCTGGACCAGGTCCCTGGAGATCTTCTTCCTCTCTTTGTCCGACAGGGGAACATACCACTTCTGCAGCCGCAGCTTACCCTGCCGACTGAACAGCAGCATGAACTGCATCTGGTGGGAGGGAGGAGAAGAGGACAGAGGAGAGGAGAACGAATGAGAGGAGGGTAGAGGAGAGGACAGGGGGAGGACAGAGGAGGGAGGGGGATGGGGTGGAGAGGAGAGGAGGGAGAGGGGATGGGGCGAGGAGAGAAAGGGAGAATGATAGGGGACAGAGGAGAGGGAAGGAGGAAGGTGAGAGGAGATATGAGAGGAGGATAGAGGAGAGGACAGGGGGAAGGACAGAGGTGGGAGGGGGATGGGGTGGAGAGGAGGGAGAGGAGAGGGGATGGGGCGAGGAGAGAAAGGGAGAATGATAGGGGACAGAGGAGAGGGAAGGAGGAAGGTGAGAGGAGATATGAGAGGAGGATAGAGGAGAGGACAGGGGGAAGGACAGAGGTGGGAGGGGGATGGGGTGGAGAGGAGGGAGAGGAGAGGAGAGAAAGGGAGAATGATAGAGATATGAGAGGAGACAAGGATCAATACAAGTGTAACAGAGGTGGTTCGGTGGGCTTTAGCTCATCGGGATGATTCCGTCTTCAGGCACACAAGAGACTTGAACCCAGGCTGTTCAGTAAAGTGATACAATACAGAGGCACGGTGAGGGTGTATGTTGGAGCAAGGAGGTAAAGTAGCCAAACATAAATGGTAGTTTGCTTACATAGCTAGTGAAAGGTCTTCTCCATAGTCAAGACCTCATATGGTCTTCTCTGTCTAACTATCTAGCCAACTGAGGATTTGCCTATCAAAACACAGACATTTCCCAGTCATATAACTAGTTAGCCTAGTTGTTGTTAGTTATGTAGCTTATGGCCCTCAGTATATCCATCAAATTTGAGTGTAAAGCTAGCTCAGAGATGGGTGGCTAGCGCTAGCAGCTAACATGCACAGTAAGGATGTCTAGCTAGCTACTTTTTCAATGGCTTTTTGTGGACATGATCAGAAGCACAGGACGCTTTTTCGTTCAACATGTGCAATTGCAACGACTGGCCAAACAAATAAGGAGGTAAAACGTACCTTTATCTTGATTGTTGACTCAAAAACACTATGAATTGCAGATTCAAATCTATCCAACAGAAATGTGCAGTCCACCCAGTGAAGTCGAGCGTTCAGCGGGGATGCAGTTAGATCTATTTTGATTGGTTAACACATCTACGGTCCGGATTTTTGATTGGCTTAAAAATTCCGTTATTCCAGCCCTTGTTTACTATGCCTGCAGAATGTAAATGGACAAGGTGGGGTCGCACTGTTATCAATCAAAGTATTCTGAAAATATGAAAATATTAGATTGAACAGAATGATGCCGAGGTGATACAAAGACCACACGAAGTAAAAGAGAAAGCAAAGCCGAAAACAAATCAGGCACCCTTTGTTGGTTTAAATCTAGATCTATGTTATGTTAAAAAAAACAAACAGATTCTAACAATAATTCACATATGTAATAACCAACTCATCTTCTCTACGTTGGCTGCTCTAGCGCCCCCTTTATGGCAACTGTATACCGGACATTCTGTCCACATCAGGAAGAGGAGAGGCACATTGAGAGACCGAGAGAGGAGCAGTAATCTGTTACATGTGAAGGAATGGTGTATGTTGAGCTAAAAACACCTCTGCGACGTGAAGTATTCGGTAATATTTTGACACTGATGTTACGGCGCTGGAGCAACTAGGAGTTTTATGAAATGCGTTGAATGGATGTGGAATTGTTAGCTGCTACTGCAAAGCTGTCAACAGCGATATTTATGCATTGCACAATAACTGATGGGTTCAAGGTAGGTGAATTTCTATACACAGTAATGTTATTTGATTACAGCATACTGCAGTACTTTTACTATTGCGAACGCTTCAAATGTAGTCAGGACCCACGACTACTGTACCCTACTATAAATAATCCTGCTCTAACTACCTGCCTGTCATAATTTCATATTGACAGATAGAGACGGCAACATGCGGAGCCGCAGTAACTCAGGTGTGAAGCTCGATGGATTCGCCAGGCTCGTTCATGAGACTATTCTATGTCACCAGGTATGTTTCATTATATCACGTACCACTGCCAGACACAATGTCACGTTATGTCATGCGAATAACATTCGTACAGTTACCATTTGCAATGAAAGAAGTCATGCACAATAGGTCTAATGATATTGATACATCAGTAAAATCCCCACAGTAGGCTAAATGTCTGTTACTTATCCTTAGAAAGCCAAGAGTCAATAGCTCTCTGTTTTTAAATGGGCAAACTGTCCTGGCGTGGACTCCCTAAAATAAATAAAAGCTTGGACAAAGGTCAACTTAAAATAGAGTGAGAACATAGAAAGTATTTTTCTTATCTACTCTACTTGAGGTCAGTTAACAGTCTTTCTCTCTCTTTCTCAATTCAATTTCAATTTAAGGGGCTATATTGGTATGGGAAACATATGATAAACTAGAGTGAAATAGACAATAAAAAATGAACAGTAAACATTACACTCACAAACGTTCCAAAATAATAAAGACATTTCAAATGTCATATTATGTCTATATAGAGAGTGTTGTCACGATGTACAAAAGGGAAAATAAATCAACATAAATATGGGTCGTATTTACAATGGTGTTTGTTTTTCACTGGTTGCCCTTTTCTTGTGGCAACAGGTCACACGTCTTGCTGCTGTGATGTCACAATGTGGTATTTCACCCAATAGATATTGGATTTGTTTTCAAATTCTTTGTGGTTCTGTGTAATCTGAGAAAAACATGTGTCTAATATGGTCATACATTGGGCAGGAGGTTAGGAAACTGAGCTGCACTTCCATCTCATTTTGTGGGCAGTGTGCCCATAGCCTTTCTTCTCTTGAGAGCCATGACGGCCTATGTTTGACGCAATTCGAAAGCAAAATCTTGTACAGCACTGTTAAGTTTGGGTCAGTCACAGTGGTCAGGTATTCTGCCACTGTGTACTCTCTGTTTAGGGCCAAATAGCAATCTAGTCTGCTCTGTTTTTTGTTAATTCTTTCCAATGTGTCAAGTAATTATCTTTTTGTTTTGTCATGATTTGGTTGGGTCTAATTGTGTTGCTGTCCTGGGGCTCTGTGGGGTCTGTTTGTGAACAGAGCCCCAGGACCAGCTTGCTTAGGGGACTTTCTTTTTTTTTACCTTTATTTAACCAGGCAAGTCAGTAAGAACCAATTGTTATTTTCAATGACAGCCTAGGGTTCTGACTTCTGTTGACTACACAACATGGCGGATATCTGTTTGGGTTGTTTTGGTCTCTGAGCGGGTTAACTGCCTGTTCAGGGGCAGAACGACAGATTTGTACCTTGTCAGCTCGGGGATTTGAACTTGCAACCTTTCGGTTACTAGTCCAACGCTCTAATCTCTAGGCTACCCTTTTAAAATGATAAACTTGGATTAGCTAACACAACGTGTCATTGGAACACAGGAGTGATGGTTGCTGATAATGGGCCTCTGTACGCCTATGTAGATATTCCCAAAAAATCTGTCGTTTCCTGCTACAATAATCATTTACAACATTAACAATGACTCTTTCGCAACAGCTAACGGGGATCCTAATAAATCGATATGACAACAGTGAAAGTGCAAGGCGCCAAATTCAAAACAACAGAAATCCCATAATTAAAATTCCTCAAACTTACAAGTATTTTACACCATTTTGAAGATACACTTCTTGTTAATCCCACCACAGTGTCCAATTTCAAAAAGGCTTTACGATGAAAGCACACCAAACGATTATGTTAGGTCAGAGCCAAGTCACAGAAAAACACAGCCATTTTTCCAGCCAAAGAGAGGAGTCACAAAAAGCAGAAATAGAGAGAAATAAATTACTAATCTTTGATGATCTTCATCAGATGACACTCATAGGACTTCATGTTACACAATACATGTATGTTTTGTTCGATAATGTTCATATTTATATCCAAAAATCTCAGTTTACATTGGCGCGTTACGTTCAGTAGTTCCAAAACATCCGGTGATTTTGCAGAGAGCCACATCAATTTACAGAAATAATAAACATTGATAAAAGATACAACTATTATGCACGGAATTATAGATACACTTCTCCTTAATGCAACCGCTGTCTCAGATTTCAAAAAAGCTTTCCCGAAAAAGCACACCATGCTATAATCTGAGTACAGCGCTCAGAGACCAAAACAACCCAAACAGATATCCGCCATGTTGTGTAGTCAACAGAAGTCAGAAATATTATTATAAATATTCACTTACCTTTGATGATCTTCATCAGAATGCACTCACAGGAATCCCAGTTCCACAATAAATGTTTGTTTTGTTCGATAATGTCCATCATTTATGTCCAAATATCTCCTTTTTGTTCACGCGTTGAGCCCAGTAATCCAAATTCATGACTCGCGATCACTAGGTCCAGACGAAAAGTCAAAACAGTTCCATTACAGTCCGTAGAAACATGTCAAACGATGTATAGAATCAATCTTTAGGATGCATGTCAGAGCAAAAACCAAGCCGAGAGGTCGAAGGAATTGTGGGAATCGAGGGAAAGATGAACAGAGCAAAGTACAGAGAGATTCTTGATGAAAACCTGCTCCAGCGCTCTCATGATCTCAGACTGGGTTGAGGGTTCACCTTGCAACAGGACAACGACCCTAAGTACACAGCCAAGACAACGTACAGTAGTGGCTTCGGGACAAGTCTGTGAATGTCCTTGAGTGGCCCAGCCAGAGCCCAGACTTAGATAGATATCTATCTACCTGCCGGTCTAACCTGCCTGTCTAACCTGTGTGTGTCTCCAGAACCCAGTAACAGGCCTGTTGCCCTGCAGTATCCAGCTGCCAGATGCCTGGGTGCGTGACAATGTCTACAGCATCCTGGCGGTGTGGGGTCTGGGGATGGCCTACAGGAAGAATGCTGACCGGGATGAGGACAAGGCCAAGGCCTACGAACTGGAGCAGGTGACTGGCTGGCTCCCATCTCACAGCATGTCAAAATAGTGGTGTGTCCTCCATACTTACTGTACTGTGGGATCTGTGTTGTGTGTCCCATACTTACTGTACTGTGTGATCTGTGTTGTGTCCTCCATACTTACTGTACTGTGTGATCTGTGTTGTGTCCTCCATACTTACTGTACTGTGTGATCTGTGTTGTGTGTCCCATACTTACTGTACTGTGTGATCTGTGTTGTGTCCTCCATACTTACTGTACTGTGTGATCTGTGTTGTGTCCTCCATACTTACTGTACTGTGTGATCTGTGTTGTGTCCTCCATACTTACTGTACTGTGTGATCTGTGTTGTGTGTCCCATACTTACTGTACTGTGTGATCTGTGTTGTGTCCTCCATACTTACTGTACTGTGTGATCTGTGTTGTGTGTCCCATACTTACTGTACTGTGGGATCTGTGTTGTGTCCTCCATACTTACTGTACTGTGTGATCTGTGTTGTGTGTCCTATACTTACTGTACTGTGTGATCTGTGTTGTGTGTTCCATACTTACTGTACTGTGTGATCTGTGTTGGAAAGGGGGTCTGAATATTCCTTGACTGCAAGGACCCGACCTCATGACCACACTGTGTCAAAACAAGACATTCCTCTCCCGAAACATGTTAGTGTGTTCCATGCATGTTGTCCTATGATCTATGTTGTAGGCCACAGGCAGAGATCGGCATATTTCAGTCCTTGGAGTCCTGAATAGATAAACTTGGGAAAGCAGGAGCAGTTACCGATCCCTGTAAGGTGTGGTAAATATCTACATTTGTATTATTCTACAGAGTGTTGTCAAGCTGATGCAAGGGCTGCTCCAGTGTATGATGCGACAGGTGGGTTACCGTGGTTACTGTCCCATTCCTTCTACCATGTAACAACACAGTCACTAGTATATGGCATAAGGGCAACAATGCACTATGCTGTGGGAGCATTTCTGTATGGGTTTCTCCCTTGGTCTGGCTGTGTAATAGCCTTTTCTGAGCATGTCAGTGTGTCTGACTACAGGTGGCCAAGGTGGAGAAGTTTAAACACACCCAGAGCCCCAAGGACTGTCTGCACGCCAAGTACCACACCCCCACCTGTGCTACCGTGGTGGGGGACGATCAGTGGGGACACCTGCAGGTTGATGCCACCTCTCTGTACCTGCTGGTTTTGGCTCAGATGACTGCCTCAGGTACCGTGTGTGTGTGCGTGTGTGTGTGCGTGTGTGTGTGTCGGTGTGTGTGTCTGTGTCTGTGTGTGTGTGTGGTGGATCATGTCATTGTGAAATAACTTGACTGTATACCGGCGGCGTTGTTCTTTATCACTGTCTGGTCTTCTCCAGGTCTCCGTATCATATCAACCCTGCATGAAGTGGCTTTTATCCAGAACCTGGTCTTCTACATTGAGGCTGCTTATAAAGTTGCGGTAGGTAATGTTCAAGGTCTGTTTGAGCGAGGCTCTATTCTTCTAACCTCACTAACATACGACTTAGCAGGAAGTAATAGAAGTCTGAACGGTAATGGAGAGAGAACCAATACTATACTGAAGATCAATAGGAATATCAGTAGAGGTAGTGGAGACTATAGAAGTGTCGTGCTACAAGGAACACCTTTCCAAACAAGACTTTTTACATGGCTTATACAGTATATTGTAAAATCCCACACAGTGAACTTTCTGATTGTTTGGTAGAATAACTTTCAATACATTTCGTTGGTCAACATGGGAACATCAGCACTTAACCCTAAAAGCATCAACATATTTTTTAGCTTAAAAGCGCCAACAGGTCAAAGGCCTGTGTGGTCAGCTACAACAGATAATTATAAACTAACAGGTGAAAACTACTGAACATAATTCATTGACATAATGTCATAATTATTAACATAATGTCAACAGAGTATTTAATTAACATAATGTCAACAGAGAGCTGACATGGTCCCATCCAGGATAATGTGTCTTAGTTAGCGACTTCACCAACCAGAATACGTTTCCCATCCAGGATAATGTGTCTTAGTTAGCGACTTCACGAACCAGAATACGTTTCCCATCCAGGATAATGTGTTTTAGTTAGCGACTTCACCAACCAGAATACGTTTCCCATCCAGGATAATGTGTCTTAGTTAGCGACTTCACTAGCCAGAATACGTTTCCCATCCAGGATAATGTGTCTTAGTTAGCGACTTCACCAACCAGAATACGTTTCCCATCCAGGAGAATGTGTCTTAGTTAGCGACTTCACTAGCCAGAATACGTTTCCCATCCAGGATAATGTGTTTTAGTTAGCGACTTCATGAACCAGAATAAGCAGATAGTCCAGAATCTCCCTGTCAGCGCTGTTTGTTTCTGAGACATGAGGAGTTAAAACAGAGGGCATACGTCCTACTGATTACTATTTGTGTAAATATATAGAATATACTGTATATACAGTATATATTGGATTAGGTCAAATAAAATTATATTTAGTTTCAAATTAAGGTCTTCAAATAGTAGGGTTTTAAACCTGGTTGTCATGGTAACTTGGTGTCTCTCTCTCTCTCTCTGTGCAGGATTATGGGATGTGGGAGCGAGGGGACAAGACCAATCAGGGGATCCCAGAACTGAACGCCAGCTCTGTGGGGATGGCCAAGGTACTGACGCTTTAGATGTAACGCTTGTCCTATATGTAACAATGATAATTCATGGTCTCCTTTTACGCCTCCAATCATATCTTAACTACCATATCTAGACTCATAACAGTCCTCTTATCGCAACACAGCTACTATATCTAAACTCCTAAAACAACAACAACATGTTGGGTTTTATGTTCAGGCTGCATTGGAGGCCATTGATGAGCTGGACCTCTTTGGGGCTCATGGAGGACCCAAATCTGTCATTCACGTTTTGCCGGACGAGGTGGAGCACTGCCAGGTACTGTGATAAACATGTCCTATCTTATCTAGCCTGGTGAGGGCAGTGTCCAGTCTGGTTTAATCTTCTCTAGCCTGGAGAGGGCAATGTCCAGTCTGGTTTAATCTTCTCTAGCCTGGTGAGGGCAGTGTCCAGTCTGGTTTAATCTTCTCTAGCCTGGTGAGGGCAGTGTCCAGTCTGGTTTAATCTTCTCTAGCCTGGTGAGGGCAGTGTCCAGTCTGGTTTAATCTTCTCTAGCCTGGTGAGGGCAGTGTCCAGTCTGGTTTAATCTTCTCTAGCCTGGTGAGGGCAGTGTCCAGTCTGGTTTAATCTTCTCTAGCCTGGTGAGGGCAGTGTCCAGTCTGGTTTAATCTTCTCTAGCCTGGTGAGGGCAGTGTCCAGTCTGGTTTAATCTTCTCTAGCCTGGAGAGGGCAATGTCCAGTCTGGTTTAATCTTCTCTAGCCTGGTGAGGGCAGTGTCCAGTCTGGTTTAATCTTCTCTAGCCTGGTGAGGGCAGTGTCCAGTCTGGTTTAATCTTCTCTAGCCTGGTGAGGGCAGTGTCCAGTCTGGTTTAATCTTCTCTAGCCTGGTGAGGGCAGTGTCCAGTCTGGTTTAATCTTCTCTAGCCTGGTGAGGGCAGTGTCCAGTCTGGTTTAATCTTCTCTAGCCTGGTGAGGGCAGTGTCCAGTCTGGTTTAATCTTCTCTAGCCTGGTGAGGGCAGTGTCCAGTCTGGTTTAATCTTCTCTAGCCTGGTGAGGGCAGTGTCCAGTCTGGTTTAATCTTCTCTAGCCTGTTGAGGGCAGTGTCCAGTCTGGTTTAATCAGATTATTTTGTAAACCTTAAAATGATATGTATGAAACTGACCATTGTTTTACGTCAGATAGCACAACTGATGTCTCCTGGCAACACGGTGGTGTCAGAATGACGCCATCTGTCAGAAACTGACCCGTTTGTATTTGACCTCTCCAGGCTATCCTGTGCTCCATGCTGCCCCGAGCCTCCACCTCTAAAGAGATCGACGCTGGTCTCCTGTCAATCATCTCCTTCCCTGCCTTCGCTGTGGAGGATGCAGACCTGGTCACCATCACTAAGACTGAGATCATATCCAGGCTACAGGTAGATAGGAGCCTGTCTAGACTGGACCACAGATACAGTGAGATCATATCCAGGCTACAGGTAGATAGGATCCTGTCTAGACTGGACCACAGATACAGTGAGATCATGTCCAGGCTACAGGTAGATAGGATCCTGTCTAGACTGGACCGCAGACACACTATATGGGCTAGTTGATTCCCAGACTCAGATTAAGCCTAGTCCGGGATGGTGAAAGGATGTCAATGGGAACCCTCCATTGGCTAGGCTTCATGGTGCTCTAGAATGACGTATCTAAATGTCTCCGTTCCCTTCCCCAGGGACGCTATGGCTGCTGCCGTTTCATCAGAGATGGATACCGATGCCCAAGAGAGGTACTGTACAGATTTGTATGTTTTTCTCCTTACAGTGTGAAATACACTAGATTTTCATCCAAGGGTCTCGTATCTGCGCTGTAGCCAACAGCAGGCAGATACAGTGTGTGTAGGCTCGTCTACATGATGACATTATTATTGATTAAGAGTGAAAATATTGTTATTTGTCAAAACGGCAACCAAGCATCGACCATCATGTCACCAGAATCAGACCCTCGATATTTATTGGAAAGGAGCATCAAGCTCATCACCTTGCACTTTCACCACCCTGTGAAGTTCATCATAATTTATTTCATCTGTAGTCTAATAAACTGCATGCTTTCCCGAGTCGTGGTGGGAGGACCACACAACATGTCATCTGTAGCCTAATAAACTGCATGGTTTCCTGAGTCGTGGTGGGAGGACCACACAACATGTCATCTGTAGCCTAATAAACTGCATGGTTTCCTGAGTCGTGGTGGGAGGACCACACAACATGTCATCTGTAGCCTAATAAACTGCATGGTTTCCCGAGTCGTGGTGGGAGGACCACACAACATGTCATCTGTAGCCTAATAAACTGCATGGTTTCCCGAGTCGTGGTGGGAGGACCACACAACATGTCATCTGTAGCCTAATAAACTGCATGGTTTCCCGAGTCGTGGTGGGAGGACCACACAACATGTCATCTGTAGTCTAATAAACTGCATGGTTTCCCGAGTCGTGGTGGGAGGACCACACAACATGTCATCTGTAGCCTAATAAACTGCATGGTTTCCCGAGTCGTGGTGGGAGGACCACACAACATGTCATCTGTAGCCTAATAAACTGCATGGTTTCCCGAGTCGTGGTGGGAGGACCACACAACATGCCATCTGTAGTCTAATAAACTGCATGGTTTCCCGAGTCGTGGTGGGAGGACCACACAACATGTCATCTGTAGCCTAATAAACTGCATGGTTTCCCGAGTCGTGGTGGGAGGACCACACAACATGCCATCTGTAGTCTAATAAACTGCATGGTTTCCCGAGTCGTGGTGGGAGGACCACACAACATGTCATCTGTAGCCTAATAAACTGCATGGTTTCCTGAGTCGTAGTGGGAGGACACCACAACATGTCATCTGTAGCCTAATAAACTGCATGGTTTCCTGAGTCGTGGTGGGAGGACCACACAACATGCCATCTGTAGTCTAATAAACTGCATGGTTTCCTGAGTCGTGGTGGGAGGACCACACAACATGTCATCTGTAGCCTAATAAACTGCATGGTTTCCCGAGTCGTAGTGGGAGGACCACACAACATGTCATCTGTAGCCTAATAAACTGCATGGTTTCCTGAGTCGTAGTGGGAGGACACCACAACATGTCATCTGTAGTCTAATAAACTGCATGGTTTCCCGAGTCGTGGTGGGAGGACCACACAACATGTCATCTGTAGCCTAATAAACTGCATGGTTTCCCGAGTCGTAGTGGGAGGACCACACAACATGTCATCTGTAGCCTAATAAACTGCATGGTTTCCTGAGTCGTAGTGGGAGGACAACACAACATGTCATCTGTAGTCTAATAAACTGCATGGTTTCCTGAGTCGTAGTGGGAGGACCACACAACATGTCATCTGTAGCCTAATAAACTGCATGGTTTCCTGAGTCGTAGTGGGAGGACACCACAACATGTCATCTGTAGTCTAATAAACTGTATGGTTTCCTGAGTCGTAGTGGGAGGACACCACAACATGTCATCTGTAGTCTAATAAACTGCATGGTTTCCCGAGTCGTGGTGGGAGGACCACACAACATGTCATCTGTAGCCTAATAAACTGCATGGTTTCCCGAGTCGTGGTGGGAGGACACCACAACATGTCATCTGTAGCCTAATAAACTGCATGGTTTCCTGAGTCGTGGTGGGAGGACACCACAACATGTCATCTGTAGCCTAATAAACTGCATGGTTTCCTGAGTCGTAGTGGGAGGACACCTCAACATGTCATCTGTAGTCTAATAAACTGCATGGTTTCCCGAGTCGTGGTGGGAGGACCACACAACATGCCATCTGTAGTCTAATAAACTGCATGGTTTCCTGAGTCGTGGTGGGAGGACCACACAACATGTCATCTGTAGTCTAATAAACTGCATGGTTTCCTGAGTCGTGGTGGGAGGACACCACAACATGTCATCTGTAGCCTAATAAACTGCATGGTTTCCTGAGTCGTAGTGGGAGGACACCACAACATGTCATCTGTAGCCTAATAAACTGCATGGTTTCCTGAGTCGTAGTGGGAGGACCACACAACATGTCATCTGTAGTCTAATAAACTGCATGGTTTCCTGAGTCGTAGTGGGAGGACCACACAACATGCCATCTGTAGCCTAATAAACTGCATGGTTTCCTGAGTCGTAGTGGGAGGACCACACACCATGTCATCTGTAGCCTAATAAACTGCATGGTTTCCTGAGTCGTAGTGGGAGGACCACACAACATGTCATCTGTAGTCTAATAAACTGCATGGTTTCCTGAGTCGTAGTGGGAGGACCACACAACATGTCATCTGTAGTCTAATAAACTGCATGGTTTCCTGAGTCGTGGTGGGAGGACACCACAACATGTCATCTGTAGTCTAATAAACTGCATGGTTTCCTGAGTCGTGGTGGGAGGACACCACAACATGTCATCTGTAGTCTAATAAACTGCATGGTTTCCTGAGTCGTAGTGGGAGGACCACACACCATGTCATCTGTAGTCTAATAAACTGCATGGTTTCCTGAGTCGTGGTGGGAGGACCACACAACATGTCATCTGTAGCCTAATAAACTGCATGGTTTCCTGAGTCGTAGTGGGAGGACACCACAACATGTCATCTGTAGTCTAATAAACTGCATGGTTTCCTGAGTCGTGGTGGGAGGACACCACAACATGTCATCTGTAGTATAATAAACTGTATGGTTTCCTGAGTCGTAGTGGGAGGACACCTCAACATGTCATCTGTAGCCTAATAAACTGTATGGTTTCCTGAGTCGTGGTGGGAGGACACCACAACATGTCATCTGTAGCCTAATAAACTGTATGGTTTCCTGAGTCGTGGTGGGAGGACACCACAACATGTCATCTGTAGTATAATAAACTGTATGGTTTCCTGAGTCGTGGTGGGAGGACCACACAACATGTCATCTGTAGCCTAATAAACTGCATGGTTTCCCGAGTCGTGGTGGGAGGACCACACAACATGTCATCTGTAGTCTAATAAACTGTATGGTTTCCTGAGTCGTGGTGGGAGGACACCACAACATGTCATCTGTAGTCTAATAAACTGCATGGTTTCCTGAGTCGTAGTGGGAGGACACCACAACATGTCATCTGTAGTCTAATAAACTGCATGGTTTCCTGAGTCGTGGTGGGAGGACACCACAACATGTCATCTGTAGTCTAATAAACTGTATGGTTTCCTGAGTCGTAGTGGGAGGACACCACAACATGTCATCTGTAGTCTAATAAACTGTATGGTTTCCTGAGTCGTGGAGGGAGGACCACACAACATGTCATCTGTAGCCTAATAAACTGCATGGTTTCCTGAGTCGTGGAGGGAGGACACCACAACATGTCATCTGTAGTCTAATAAACTGCATGGTTTCCTGAGTCGTAGTGGGAGGACACCACAACATGTCATCTGTAGTCTAATAAACTGCATGGTTTCCTGAGTCGTGGTGGGAGGACCACACAACATGTCATCTGTAGTCTAATAAACTGCATGGTTTCCTGAGTCGTAGTGGGAGGACCACACAACATGTCATCTGTAGCCTAATAAACTGTATGGTTTCCTGAGTCGTGGTGGGAGGACCACACAACATGTCATCTGTAGCCTAATAAACTGCATGGTTTCCTGAGTCGTGGTGGGAGGACACCACAACATGTCATCTGTAGTCTAATAAACTGCATGGTTTCCTGAGTCGTAGTGGGAGGACCACACAACATGTCATCTGTAGCCTAATAAACTGTATGGTTTCCTGAGTCGTGGTGGGAGGACCACACAACATGTCATCTGTAGTCTAATAAACTGCATGGTTTCCTGAGTCGTAGTGGGAGGACCACACAACATGTCATCTGTAGCCTAATAAACTGTATGGTTTCCTGAGTCGTGGTGGGAGGACACCACAACATGTCATCTGTAGCCTAATAAACTGCATGGTTTCCTGAGTCGTAGTGGGAGGACCACACAACATGTCATCTGTAGCCTAATAAACTGCATGGTTTCCCGAGTCGTGGTGGGAGGACCACACAACATGTCATCTGTAGTCTAATAAACTGTATGGTTTCCTGAGTCGTGGTGGGAGGACACCACAACATGTCATCTGTAGCCTAATAAACTGTATGGTTTCCTGAGTCGTGGTGGGAGGACACCACAACATGTCATCTGTAGCCTAATAAACTGTATGGTTTCCTGAGTCGTAGTGGGAGGACCACACAACATGTCATCTGTAGTCTAATAAACTGCATGGTTTCCTGAGTCGTGGAGGGAGGACACCACAACATGTCATCTGTAGCCTAATAAACTGCATGGTTTCCTGAGTCGTAGTGGGAGGACAACACAACATGTCATCTGTAGTCTAATAAACTGCATGGTTTCCTGAGTCGTAGTGGGAGGACACCACAACATGTCATCTGTAGCCTAATAAACTGCATGGTTTCCTGAGTCGTAGTGGGAGGACACCACAACATGTCATCTGTAGCCTAATAAACTGCATGGTTTCCTGAGTCGTGGTGGGAGGACACCACAACATGTCATCTGTAGTCTAATAAACTGCATGGTTTCCTGAGTCGTGGTGGGAGGACCACACAACATGTCATCTGTAGCCTAATAAACTGCATGGTTTCCTGAGTCGTGGTGGGAGGACCACACAACATGTCATCTGTAGCCTAATAAACTGCATGGTTTCCTGAGTCGTAGTGGGAGGACACCACAACATGTCATCTGTAGTCTAATAAACTGCATGGTTTCCTGAGTCGTGGTGGGAGGACACCACAACATGTCATCTGTAGCCTAATAAACTGCATGGTTTCCTGAGTCGTGGTGGGAGGACCACACAACATGTCATCTGTAGCCTAATAAACTGCATGGTTTCCTGAGTCGTGGTGGGAGGACCACACAACATGTCATCTGTAGCCTAATAAACTGCATGGTTTCCTGAGTCGTGGTGGGAGGACCACACAACATGTCATCTGTAGTCTAATAAACTGTATGGTTTCCCGAGTCGTGGAGGGAGGACACCACAACATGTCATCTGTAGTCTAATAAACTGCATGGTTTCCTGAGTCGTGGTGGGAGGACACCTCAACATGTCATCACGTGACTCCAAGTTCTCTTCCATATGATGGTTATTATGTCAATATATGTATGTACATAAAGGCGTGTTTCCACCTCCATTTCCTGCATGTTACATTTTACTCACACAAAAAGGTGCCGCCATGTTGAACAAACAAATGACCTGTTGGCATTTATAAAATGACAGCAAAACGTCCTGTTACAGATTAAACAGTAGAACTTAAAGGAAAAATACACTTCAAATCTGTTGGTATTGTTGTCATTCGTCCACAAAGTGTCACTTGCCACATCATCATGACATCATCATGATGCATTTTGCATCACATAAAGATGATGCGTTTTGCATCATATAAAGATGATGTGTTTTGCATCTATTGCATCTACTTCTTAAAAGTCCAATATCTTGAAAACTTGACTGCTGACATACAAAACATTTTGGGACTGTATTAACAGTGAACTAATGGGAAAAAAATACCAAAAGATAGTATTTTAGTGGGGTTTTCCTTGAACTCTCGTTTAAAGATTAGCCTTGTTCTTTTAGATGAGACATTGGGTGTAATATTTCCGTGTCTGTCTGTATGTCTCTCTCAGGACCCGTCCCGTCTCCACTACGACCCGGCTGAACTCAAACTGTTTGAGAATATAGAATGTGAATGGCCAGTGTTCTGGACCTACCTCATTCTGGACGGCATCTTCAGCGGAGACCTAGTACAGGTGTGTGTGGCCGTGTTGGTTCCGTCCCTCTCCTCGTCCCCACCTAGGTTCCACCCTGAGACCCTCTGAGTACATCCACACCTGTCACCCACGAAGCATCGTTACCGGTCACTCCACAAAAGCTGTGTCCGTTTCAGAGCAAGGAAAACACACTACCTGTAGGTCTGAGAGCGGGTGACGTCACCGAGCTATATGTCAGACCGCTAGACCATCCCAGGTCATGTGACTGTATGATGAACATGTCCTTTCCTGCTTCCTGTGTCCAGGTGCAGGAGTACAGAGATGCTCTGGAAGAAGTCCTGATCAGAGGGAAGCCCGGGATCCGCCTGATGCCTGAGCTCTACGCTGTCCCACCTGAAAAGGTATCGCCATTACCCTTTTGAATACAACTTTATCGTCCGTGTGTAAATTGGAAATCCGTCTTTCTTTAGGGCACGTCGGCGTTACTCCTTGTGCCGATATGGGCTGCGGAGAAGTAACAGGTTACACTTGCTACCTTTCTGAATCCTGATAAGTAACAACGTCCCCTACAACTAAGTGAGGAAGACCGTAACTGTGTGGTGTTTCCCCCCAGATGGAGGAAGAGTACGGGAACCCTCACTCCGTGGACAGAGTGGCTATGGGTCAGTTACCTCACATGTGGGGACAGTCCCTCTACATCGTTAGTTCTCTGCTGGCTGAGGTACAAACCTTCTGTTGTCTTATAATAGAGTGATTCAGTCTCTGTCTCACCACAGTGAGGTGTTGGTTGGTGCTTTAGTTCTCTCTCTCTCTCTCTCTCTCTCTCTCTCTCTCTCTCTCCGTCTGTTCCTCCAAGGGATTCCTCGCCCCTGGAGAGATCGACCCTCTCAACAGGCGATTCTCCACCAATTTCAAGCCGGACGTAGTCGTACAAGGTTTGCAGCATGTCTAATGTCCTCTCATGCAGGCTGGAAGACATGTGACATCCTTTAACTGGACAAGTAATATACAGTTCTAGACTTGTTGTTTAATTCACTTGTTTTGTTTAAGATCGTTTGCTCTGTGGTCAGGGCTGCCTATCTGAGAGTTTCCTTTCCCTTTTGAGTGTGTGTGTGTGCCTTTGTGTGTGTGTGTGTGTGTGCCTTCATGTATGTGTGTGTACAAACCATTTCTTTCTGTGTACATACCTTAATTTGTTCTGTGTGTGTGTGTATGTGTGTGTGTGTGTGTGTGTGTGTGTGTGTGTGTGTGTGTGTGTGTGTGTGTGTGTGTGTGTGTGTGTGTGTGTGTGTGTGTGTGTGTGTGTGTGTGTACACATTGGCAGTGTGTGTGTTAGCGGAGTCGAAGGAGATCCAGGAGCTGCTGAAGAACGATGAAATAGAGGTCCAGACCATCGCTGAGGTCCAGCCCATCAGGGTCATGCCTGCTCGCATCCTCAGCCACGTCTACGTCAAACTGGGTACAGTTACAACTACTTAGAAAGGATTTGCAGAGCCTTCATAGAGCCTTCATAAGAACTACATAGCTAATGACTTGTTTCACAGGAAACTGCAAGAAGTTGAATCTGAGCGGGAGGCCATACAGGCACATTGGAGTTCTGGGAACCTCGAAATTCTACGAGATCCGGAACCGTACCTACACATTCACCCCTCAGGTGACACACCTTGTTATTACCTTAAGACAGTAGAGGTCCTATCTCCCTAAATGCTCTTGTTTGTTAAATCCTAATCTAGCACACCTAGGGCTTTATCCACAAAGCAGGAATCTGGTTAAAACATGTTTTAAGACTTTTTAAAAATACTCCCAGCTCAAAGTAGGTTTTAGGATGATGTTAAGCTACTGCCCAGACAAACTCTGAGCCAGGAGTAAGTTGATCTCAACTGGTAATAACAACAATCAAAAGTATGGACACACCTACTCATGCAAGGATTTGTCTTTATTTGTACTATTTTCTACATTGTAGAATAATAGTGAAGACATCAAAACTATAAAATATGGAATCATGTAGTAACCCAAAAAGTGTTAAACAAATCAAAATATATTTTATATTTGAGATTCTTCAAAGTAGCCACCCTTTGCCTTAATGACAGCTTTGAAAAGTCTTGGCATTCTCTCAACCAGCTTCACCTGGAATGCTTTTCCAACAGTCTTGAAGGAGTTCCCGCATATGCTGAGCACTTGTTGGCTGCTTTCCCTTCATTATGCAGGTCCAACTCATCCCAATCCATCTCTAGTGGGTTGAGGTCGGGTGACCTCAGTGTATATATATTTGGATACGGCCCCTGATTCTACTAATTATCTGATCATCAAGACCTTGATTCTCTGAATCAGGTGTGTTTGTGTAGGGCTGAATCGGGTGTGTTTGTGTTGGGCGGAATCAGGAGTGTTTGTGTAGGGCTGAATCAGGTGTGTTTGTGTAGGGCTGAATCAGGTGTGTTTGTGTGGGGCGGAATCAGGTGTGTTTGTTTAGGGCTGAATCAAGTGTGTTTGTGTAGGGCTGAATCAAGTGTGTTTGTGTAGGGCTGAATCAGGTGTATTTATGTAGGGCTGAATCAAGTGTGTTTGTGTAGGGCTGAATCAGGTGTGTTTGGGCTGGAGCAGTAGTGTTGGCCATCTCTCTCCTTTAGTTCCTGGACCAGCATCACTTCTACCTGGCTCTGGACAACCATCTCACTGTCTCTCCTCTCCTTTAGTTCCTGTACCAGCATCACTTCTACCTGGCTCTGGACAACCATCTCACTGTCTCTCCTCTCCTTTAGTTCCTGGACCAGCATCACTTCTACCTGGCTCTGGACAACCAGATGATAGTGGAGATGCTAAGGACGGAGCTGTCCTATCTCTCCTCCTCCTGGAGGATGACCGGACGCCCTACCCTGACCTTCCCCATCACACACAGCATGCTGGGTAAATACCCTCCCCTTCTCCGTCACGCACCACATGCTGGGTAAATACCCTCACCTTCCTCGTCACACACAGCATGCTGGGTAAATACCCTCCCCTTCCACGTCACACACAGCATGCTGGGTAAATACCCTTCCCCGGCACGCACAGCATGCTGGGTAAATAACTACTCCTTCCCCATCACACACAGCATGCTGGCTAAATACCCTCCCCTTCCCCATCACACACAGCATGCTGGGTAAATACCCTCCCATTCCCCATCACACACAGCATGCAGAGTAAATAACTACACCTTCCCCGTCACACACAGCATGCTGGGTAAATACCCTCCCCTTCCCCATCACACACAGCATGCTGGGTAAATACCTTCCCCATCACACACAGCATGCTGGGTAAATACCCTCCCCTTCCCCATCACACACAGCATGCTGGGTAAATACCCTCCCCTTCCCCATCACACACAGCATGCTGGCTAAATACCCTCCCCTTCCCCATCACACACAGCATGAAGGGTAAATACCCTCCCCTTCCCCGTCACACACAGCATGAAGGGTAAATACCCTCCCCTTCCCCATCACACACAGCATGCTGGGTAAATACCCTCCCCTTCCCCATCACACACAGCATTCTGGGTAATCATTCTGTGTTGTTTGTGTGACTTCTGCACTAAACATTTATTTAAATGGAAATTCAAGGATTAATCTGTGTCCAGGAAACTGACTCTTGCTGGGAAACTACATTCTGTATGGGACAAACAAGGTTTATTGATTGGTTGGTTAATTGATCACGTTTCCCTTGTTGTTCCCAGTGGATGATGGTGAGAGCATCGACCCGTGTGTTCTGTCCACTCTGAGGAAGCTGAACGATGGATACTTCGGAGGGGCAAGGTCAGACTGACTCTCTTCCATTTCTAAGGTCACTCATCTTAAGAGAGATCTCTGGATATTTACAGAAGGAAATGCTAGGCTCCACTATTTATGTCACTACATCACCTGGTTGTGAAAGTTCCAGTGATGTCCTATTTGGTTCCATTCCATCTTGTGTGTTTTGCAGGGTTCAGATGGCAAACATCTCCAGCTTCCAGACTACCTCGTTCCACACAGAGCTCAGCTTCCTCGACGGAGACACCGATGACGACCTGCTGGAGAATGAAGAAGAGGAGGAAGACGAAGAAGAAAGTTATGTCCCCTCAGGTACGTCAGCCGTGGTGTGTGTTTGGTGTGTGTTTATGTCTGTATAGGTCATTGGTGTGCTGTGTGTGTTTATGTCTGTATAGGTCATTGGTGTGTGTTTGTATTTGTGTTTGCATGTTTGTGCTTGCGGTATGTAATATCATATTGCTGAGTCTACATTTAACTCCCGCCCCCCTCCAGGCAGCTCCAAGGACATGTTTGACCACTACCTCAGCCAGCTGATGCAGAGCACAGCCACCAAGTGTCATCTCCCTCCCATCCAGAGGGGGCAGCACCACGTGTTTAGTGCTGAACACACCACCAGAGACATCCTCTCCTTCATGGCCCAGGTCCAAGGCCTCAACATGCCCAGTAAGTTATCATCACATTTACTGTTTGTTTACTCACCAAGTGTTAGGTTTAGGGTTATGTATGGGACTCTGTAGGTTTCTACTGTATGGGACTCTGTAGGTTTCTACTGTATGGGACTCTGTAGGTTTCTACTGTATGGGACTCTGTAGGTTTCTACTGTATGGTTGGGACTCTGTAGGTTTCTACTGTATGGGTGGGACTCTGTAGGTTTCTACTGTATGGTTGGGACTCTGTAGGTTTCTACTGTATGGGACTCTGTAGGTTTCTACTGTATGGTTGGGACTCTGTAGGTTTCTACACTCTGTAGGTTTCTACACTCTGTAGGTTTCTACTGTATGGGACTCTGTAGGTTTCTACTGTATGGGTGGGACTCTGTAGGTTTCTACTGTATGGGTGGGACTCTGTAGGTTTCTACTGTATGGGTGGGACTCTGTAGGTTTCTACTGTATGGGACTCTGTAGGTTTCTACTGTATGGTTGGGACTCTGTAGGTTTCTACTGTATGGGACTCTGTAGGTTTCTACTGTATGGGACTCTGTAGGTTTCTACTGTATGGGACTCTGTAGGTTTCTACTGTATGGGACTCTGTAGGTTTCTACTGTATGGGACTCTGTAGGTTTCTACTGTATGGGTGGGACTCTGTAGGTTTCTACTGTATGGGTGGGACTCTGTAGGTTTCTACTGTATGGTTGGGACTCTGTAGGTTTCTACTGTATTGGACTCTGTAGGTTTCTACTGTATGGTTGGGACTCTGTAGGTTTCTACTGTATGGGACTCTGTAGGTTTCTACTGTATGGGACTCTGTAGGTTTCTACTGTATGGGACTCTGTAGGTTTCTACTGTATGGGACTCTGTAGGTTTCTACTGTATGGTTGGGACTCTGTAGGTTTCTACACTCTGTAGGTTTCTACACTCTGTAGGTTTCTACTGTATGGGACTCTGTAGGTTTCTACTGTATGGGTGGGACTCTGTAGGTTTCTACACTCTGTAGGTTTCTACACTCAGTAGGTTTCTACTGTATGGTTGGGACTCTGTAGGTTTCTACACTCTGTAGGTTTCTACTGTATGGTAATATGTAGATATGTGGTAGTAGATATGTTGGAGTAGAGTTGGGGTCTGAGGTCACACACTTCATCTGTTGTGAAATCTGTTGTGAAATCTGTTTGTATTGTAATGTTTTAACTGCCTTAATTTAGCTGGACCCCAGAAACAGTAGCTGCTGCCTTGGCAGGAAGTCATGGGGATCCATAATAAACCCCAGAAACAGTAGCTGCTGCCTTGGCAGGAAGTCATGGGGATCCATAATAAACCCCAGAAACAGTAGCTGCTGCCTTGGCAGGAAGTCATGGGGATCCATAATAAACCCCAGAAACAGTAGCTGCTGCCTTGGCAGGAAGTCATGGGGATCCATAATAAACCCCAGAAACAGTAGCTGCTGCCTTGGCAGGAAGTCATGGGGATCCATAATAAACCCCAGGAAGAGTAGCTGCTGCCCTGGCAGGAAGTAATGGGGATCCATAATAAACCCCATAAACAGTAGCTGCTGCCTTGGCAGGAAGTCATGGGGATCCATAATAAACCCCAGAAACAGTAGCTGCTGCCTTGGCAGGAAGTCATGGGGATCCATAATAAACCCCAGAAACAGTAGCTGCTGCCTTGGCAGGAAGTCATGGGGATCCATAATAAACCCCAGAAACAGTAGCTGCTGCCTTGGCAGAAAGTACCCCAGAAACAGTAGCTGCTGCCTTGGCAGGAAGTCATGGGGATCCATAATAAACCCCAGAAACATTAGCTGCTGCCTTGGCAGGAAGTCACGGGGATCCATAATAAACCCCAGAAACAGTAGCTGCTGCCTTGGCAGGAAGTCATGGGGATCCATAATAAACCCCAGAAACAGTAGCTGCTGCCTTGGCAGGAAGTACCCCAGAAACAGTAGCTGCTGCCTTGGCAGGAAGTCATGGGGATCCATAATAAACCCCAGAAACAGTAGCTGCTGCCTTGGCAGGAAGTAATGGGGATCCATAATAAACCCCAGAAACAGTAGCTGCTGCCTTGGCAGGAAGTCATGGGGATCCATAATAAACCCCAGAAAGAGTAGCTGCTGCCTTGGCAGGAAGTCATGGGGATCCATAATAAACCCCAGAAACAGTAGCTGCTGCCTTGGCAGGAAGTCATGGGGATCCATAATAAACCCCAGAAACAGTAGCTGCTGCCTTGGCAGGAAGTACCCCAGAAACAGTAGCTGCTGCCTTGGCAGGAAGTCATGGGGATCCATAATAAACCCCAGAAACAGTAGCTGCTGCCTTGGCAGGAAGTCATGGGGATCCATAATAAACCCCAGAAACAGTAGCTGCTGCCTTGGCAGGAAGTACCCCAGAAACAGTAGCTGCTGCCTTGGCAGGAAGTACCCCAGAAACAGTAGCTGCTGCCTTGGCAGGAAATCATGGGGATCCATAATAAACCCCAGAAACAGTAGCT
Organism: Oncorhynchus mykiss; assembly: GCF_013265735.2. Classification (NCBI taxonomy): domain Eukaryota; kingdom Metazoa; phylum Chordata; class Actinopteri; order Salmoniformes; family Salmonidae; genus Oncorhynchus; species Oncorhynchus mykiss. Next base: position 1,405,643 of record NC_048571.1, read on the forward strand.
GCTGCCTTGGCAGGAAGTACCCCAGAAACAGTAGCTGCTGCCTTGGCAGGAAGTCATGGGGATCCATAATAAACCCCAGGAAGAGTAGCTGCTGCCTTGGCAGGAAGTACCCCAGAAACAGTAGCTGCTGCCTTGGCAGGAAGTACCCCAGAAACAGTAGCTGCTGCCTTGGCAGGAAGTCATGGGGATCCATAATAAACCCCAGAAACAGTAGCTGCTGCCTTGGCAGGAAGTACCCCAGAAACAGTAGCTGCTGCCTTGGCAGGAAGTACCCCAGAAACAGTAGCTGCTGCCTTGGCAGGAAGTCATGGGGATCCATAATAAACCCCAGAAACAGTAGCTGCTGCCTTGGCAGGAAGTCATGGGGATCCATAATAAACCCCAGAAACAGTAGCTGCTGCCTTGGCAGGAAGTACCCCAGAAACAGTAGCTGCTGCCTTGGCAGGAAGTACCCCAGAAACAGTAGCTGCTGCCTTGGCAGGAAGTCATGGGGATCCATAATAAACCACAGAAACAGTAGCTGCTGCCTTGGCAGGAAGTCATGGGGATCCATAATAAACCCCAGAAACAGTAGCTGCTGCCTTGGCAGGAAGTCATGGGGATCCATAATAAACCACAGAAACAGTAGCTGCTGCCTTGGCAGGAAGTACCCCAGAAACAGTAGCTGCTGCCTTGGCAGGAAGTCATGGGGATCCATAATAAACCCCAGAAACAGTAGCTGCTGCCTTGGCAGGAAGTCATGGGGATCCATAATAAACCCCAGAAACAGTAGCTGCTGCCTTGGCAGGAAGTCACGGGGATCCATAATGAATACAAATACTGTATGGTGAGTGTTGTTTCTTCCAGAGGCCTCCATGTATCTTCCCATGACTCCCATCATGAACAAGCACCGTAAATCCCTCAACCTACTGCACGTGTCCCAGCTCACACCGCTCCATCCACACCACCACCACACGCCACATCAACAACAGCCCAAGGTCAGTTCGTCTACGCCAACAACAGACTCCAGTACTGTCTTTCTGGTGCATCTGTGTGTTTGGGTCCTCTAATGTGTGTGTGTGCGTGTGTGCATGCGCACATGTGTGTATTTGTGTGTGTCTGTGTATCTTTGCTCTCAGGCCCCCAGTATTGCAGACCTCCACCTGCCGCGAGACTCCCAGGGTAACACAGACTTTGGGTCTCTGGTGAGACAGTTGAAGGAGTGTCCCACACTGCAGGACCAGGCAGACATACTATATATCCTCTGCGTGATGAAAGGTACTGGTTTAGATCAGGGGTGGGCAAACTGTAAACGTCCATTATCATTTCTACACACTCTCTATTTAGTTGTAGGTGTTCAATGTGAACTGGAGTTTTTACATTTTTTTACACAAAATAATATTTTTCCACATTTTTTTGTTTTACTCCAACCTCCTGCGGGTCGGATCAAATGGATCGTATTTTTCCCACCCCTGGATTAGATGGTGTCGGGTTGAATTGAATTGAATCTTTGAATTTAATCAAATTTAATTGAATTCTCTACATGTTTAGGTTTGAATTACACTGAATTGACTCCTCAGATTGAATTGAACTGAATGATTTGTAATTCTCTCTAACCTGAAAGGTGCTGATTGGCTGGTGGACGTGGGGGGTCAGGGCGGGGTCAGTGTGAGGTGTCTGCTGGAGGAGCTGTATGCCCAGGCCGGGGCCAACAAGGAGTGGGGTCTGATCAGATACATCTCTGGTATCCTGAGGAAGAGAGTGGAGGTGCTGGCTGAGGCCTGTACAGATCTCATCTCCCACCACAAGCAGCTGACAGTGGGGTTACCACCGGAGCCCAGGGAGAAAGTCATCTCGGCGCCTCTTCCTCCAGAAGAACTCAACTCTCTGATCTATGAGGCCAGTGGGCAGGACATCAGCATCGCTGTGCTCACTCAGGTACAACACATTATAACTGGGATTATATAAGATGCTTCCAGATGCCATTTCCGTCCAAATTCTCTGCCCGACGCGAGTCTAGCTCGACACGTCAAAGCAAACTTTGGTCCGTTTTGTAACAAGTCTCTGCGATGAAGGGAAAGTAACGACTGCTGTATTGTGATATTGCAGGAGATCATGGTGTACCTAGCCATGTACGTCCGCTCCCAGCCGGCTCTGTTTGGGGACATGCTGCGTCTCCGAATCGGACTCATCATGCAGGTGATGGCTACAGAGCTGGCCCGCAGTCTACACTGCTCAGGTAGGGTTCAGTCTATACTGCTCAGGTAGGGTTCAGTCTATACTGCTCAGGTAGGGTTCAGTCTATACTGCTCGGGTAGGGTTCAGTCTACACTGCTCAGGTAGGGTTCAGTCTACACTGCTCAGGTAGGGTTCAGTCTACACTGCTCAGGTAGGGTTCAGTCTACACTGCTCAGGTAGGGTTCAGTCTACACTGCTCAGGTAGGGTTCAGTATACACTGCTCAGGTAGGGTTCAGTATCATTCTTAGAATGGTAGAATAATCAGCTGTGTTCTAAAGGCCTCCGTAGACTCACCATCTGAATAGGGCTCTGGTAGTTCTTTCAGGTAGACCTGGTTAGCAGACTGGTTAGTAGTAACACTACTGTATCTGGATGTTGAGCTGAATGGCCTTTTAGTGTGGAAGTGCCTGGGGAGTTTTTACAGAGTCTCTCTACTCAGCGTTACAGGCGTCTCTCTCTCTGTCCTCTGCAGGGGAGGAGGCCTCTGAGAGCCTGATGAACTTGAGTCCGTCAGACATGAAGAATCTGCTACACCACATCCTCAGTGGGAAGGAGTTTGGGGTGGAGAGGAGCAGTGAGTCTTTCCCAATCCCAAATCAACCCCTAGCCCCGAACCCTACATAGACCCCTAGCCCCGACCACTACATAGACCCCTAGCCCTGACCCCTACATAGACCCCTAGCCCCGACAACTACATAGACCCCTACATAGACCCCTAGCCCCAACCCCTAGCCCCGACCCCTACATAGACCCCTACATAGACCCCTAACCCCGACCCCTAGCCCCGACCCCTACATAGACCCCTACATAGACCCCTAACCCCGACCCCTAGCCCCGACCCCTACATAGACCCCTACATAGACCCTTAGCCCGACCCCTACATAGACCCCTACATAGACCCCTAGCCCCAACCCCTACATAGACCCCTAACCCCGACCCCTACATAGACCCCTACATAGACCCCTAACCCCGACCCCTACATAGACCCCTAACCCCAACCCCTACATAGACCCCTAGCCCCGACCCCTACATAGACCCCTACATAGACCCCTAACCCCGACCCCTAGCCCCGACCCCTACATAGACCCCTAGCCCCGACCCCTACATAGACCCCTACATAGACCCCTAGCCCCGACCCCTACATAGACCCCTACATAGACCCCTAACCCCGACCCCTAGCCCCGACCCCTACATAAACCCCTACATAGACCCTTAGCCCCGACCCCTACATAGACCCCTACATAGCCCCCTAGCCCCGACCCCTACATAGACCCCTAGCCCCGACAACTACATAGACCCCTAGCCCCGACCTCTACATAGACCCCTAGCCCCGACCCCTACATAGACCCCTACATAGACCCCTACATAGCCCCCTAGCCCCGACCCCTACATAGACCCCTAGCCCCGACCACTACATAGACCCCTAGCACTGACCCCTACATAGACCCCTAGCCCTGACCCCTACATAGACTCCTAGCCCCGACCCCTACATAGACCCCTAGCCCCGACCCCTATATAGACCCCTAGCCCCGACCCCTACATAGACCCCTAACCCCGACCCCTACATAGACCCCTAACCCCAACCCCTAGCCCCGACCCCTACATAGACCCCTAACCCGACCCCTACATAGACCCCTACATAGACCCCTAGCCCGACCCCTACATAGACCCCTACATAGACCCCTAACCCCGACCCCTAGCCCCGACCCCTACATAGACCCCTAGCCCCGACCCCTACATAGACCCCTACATAGACCCCTAGCCCCGACCCCTACATAGACCCCTAACCCCGACCCCTAGCCCCGACCCCTACATAAACCCCTACATAGACCCTTAGCCCCGACCCCTACATAGACCCCTAGCCCCGACAACTACATAGACCCCTAGCCCCGACATCTACATAGACCCCTAGCCCCGACCCCTACATAGACCCCTACATAGACCCCTACATAGCCCCCTAGCCCCGACCCCTACATAGACCCCTACATAGCCCCCTAGACCCGACCCCTACATAGACCCCTAGCCCCGACCCCTACATAGACCCCTACATAGACCCCTACATAGCCCCCTAGCCCCGACCCCTACATAGACCCCTACATAGCCCCCTAGCCCCGAACCCTACATAGACCCCTACATAGACCCCTACATAGACCCCTAGCCCCGACAACTACATAGACCCCTACATAGCCCCCTAGCCCCGAACCCTACATAGACCCCTACATAGACCCCTACATAGACCCCTAGCCCCGACAACTACATAGACCCCTACATAGCCCCCTAGCCCCGACCCCTACATAGACCCCTACATAGCCCCCTAGCCCCGAACCCTACATAGACCCCTACATAGACCCCTACATAGACCCCTAGCCCCGACAACTACATAGACCCCTACATAGCCCCCTAGCCCCGAACCCTACATAGACCCCTACATAGACCCCTACATAGACCCCTAGCCCCGACAACTACATAGACCCCTAGCCCCGACCCCTACATAGACCCCTACATAGACCCCTACATAGCCCCCTAGCCCCGACCCCTACATAGACCCCTACATAGCCCCCTAGCCCCGAACCCTACATAGACCCCTACATAGCCCCCTAGCCCCGAACCCTACATAGACCCCTACATAGCCCCCTAGCCCCAACCCCTACATAGCCAGCATTAGTAGTTTCTACAGTATTAATACATTTTTGATTCTTCTCAAATCTTTGCAGGTGTAGTACTATTCTATTGAATCAAATGAATTGTTGTGTCTGTCTCCCTTTCTCCTGTGTCAGTGCGTCCTATGCAGTCCTCGGCCACCAGCCCGTCTGTCTCCATCCATGAGCTGGGTCACACTGGAGCCACTAAGACGGAGCGCACCGGCATCCGCAAGCTGAAGCGTGAGATCAAACAGGTATGGTCACGTCAGCTGACTATTGCATGTCATGGAGAGTATCTACATCAGGGGTCTCCAACAGGTCCATCACAAGCTACCAGTATCTCCCAGTCTACCCATGAGTAGCTCGCCAAACAATTCTAAAAAAATAATTTATTTTTCACGTGTTCTACCGCAAACTGTCATAAACAAATCTCACTAGTATTAGAAAAAGTCAAGCTCCCGGCTACTATCCAATCAAATCCACATTGACATTCAACCACCCCTGGTTAGCCACAACTGGCTGAAAGCCAAACGGAACACAATATCTGACAATTCATTTCCAGCAATATTGCCCCTTTTGTGTCTGTGGGGTGTGGGCTTTTGTAGCCAGTTAGGGATCATAATAACTGTCTTCTGAGTAGACAGAATGACATTCCCCCAAGAAAACAGAATTTGGGAACATACAAAGACTGCCTATTTGAAAGCTAGGAAAAAATGTATGTGTATCTTGTGAAATGTTTCATAATTTAAAAGTAGCTCTCATGCTAGAAAAGGTTGGAGACCCCTGATTTCCTTTGACCTATCATATAATCTACAGGTTAGTATAGACCTAATCCTCTATAATATAATCTACAGGTTAGTATAGACCTAATCCTCTATAATATAATCTACAGGTTAGTATAGACCTAATCCTCTATAATATAATCTACAGGTTAGTATAGACCTAATCCTCTATAATATAATCTACAGGTTAGTATAGACCTAATCCTCTATAATATAATCTACAGGTTAGTATAGACCTAATCCTCTATAATATAATCTACAGGTTAGTACAGACCTAATGCTCTATAATATAATCTACAGGTTAGTATAGACCTAATGCTCTATAATATAATCTACAGGTTAGTATAGACCTAATCCTCTATAATATAATCTACAGGTTAGTATAGACCTAATCCTCTATAATATAATCTACAGGTTAGTATAGACCTAATGCTCTATCATTTAATCTACAGGTTAGTACAGACCTAATGCTCTATAATATAATCTACAGGTTAGTATAGACCTAATCCTCTATCATTTAATCTACAGGTTAGTACAGACCTAATGCTCTATAATATAATCTACAGGTTAGTATAGACCTAATCCTCTATAATATAATCTACAGGTTAGTATAGACCTAATCCTCTATAATATAATCTACAGGTTAGTATAGACCTAATCCTCTATAATATAATCTACAGGTTAGTATAGACCTAATCCTCTATAATATAATCCACAGGTTAGTATAGACCTAATGCTCTATAATATAATCTACAGGTTAGTATAGACCTAATCCTCAATAATATAATCTATAGGTTAGTATAGACCTAATCCTCTATAATTTAATCTACAGGTTAGTATAGACCTAATCCTTTATAATATAATCTACAGGTTAGTATAGACCTAATCCTCTATAATATAATCTACAGGTTAGTATAGACCTAATCCTCTATAATATAATCTACAGGTTAGTATAGACCTAATCCTCTATAATATAATATACAGGTTAGTATAGACCTAATCTTCTATAATTTAATCTACAGGTTAGTATAGACCTAATCCTCTATAATATAATCTACAGGTTAGTATAGACCTAATCCTCTATAATATAATCTACAGGTTAGTATAGACCTAATCCTCTATAATATAATCTACAGGTTAGTATAGACCTAATCCTCTATAATATAATCTACAGGTTAGTATAGACCTAATCCTCTATAATTTAATCTACAGGTTAGTATAGACCTAATACTCTATAATATAATCTACAGGTTAGTATAGACCTAATCCTCTATAATATAATCTACAGGTTAGTATAGACCTAATCCTCTATAATATAATCCACAGGTTAGTATAGACCTAATGATCTATAATATAATCTACAGGTTAGTATAGACCTAATCCTCAATAATATAATCTATAGGTTAGTATAGACCTAATCCTCTATAATTTAATCTACAGGTTAGTATAGACCTAATCCTTTATAATATAATCTACAGGTTAGTATAGACCTAATCCTCTATAATATAATCTACAGGTTAGTATAGACCTAATCCTCTATAATATAATCTACAGGTTAGTATAGACCTAATCCTCTATAATATAATCTACAGGTTAGTATAGACCTAATCTTCTATAATTTAATCTACAGGTTAGTATAGACCTAATCCTCTATAATATAATCTACAGGTTAGTATAGACCTAATACTCTATAATATAATCTACAGGTTAGTATAGACCTAATCCTCTATAATATAATCTACAGGTTAGTATAGACCTAATCCTCTATAATATAATCTACAGGTTAGTATAGACCTAATCCTCTATAATTTAATCTACAGGTTAGTATAGACCTAATACTCTATAATATAATCTACAGGTTAGTATAGACCTAATCCTCTATAATATAATCTAAAGGTTAGTATAGACCTAATCCTCTATAATATAATCTACAGGTTAGTATAGACCTAATGCTCTATAATATAATCTACAGGTTAGTATAGACCTAATCCTCTATAATTTAATCTACAGGTTAGTATAGACCTAATCCTCTATAATATAATCTACAGGTTAGTATAGACCTAATCCTCTATAATATAATCTACAGGTTAGTATAGACCTAATCCTCTATAATATAATCTACAGGTTAGTATAGACCTAATCCTCTATAATATAATCTACATGTTAGTATAGACCTAATGCTCTATAATATAATCTACAGGTTAGTATAGACCTAATCCTCTATAATATAATCTACAGGTTAGTATAGACCTAATCCTCTATAATATAATCTACAGGTTAGTATAGACCTAATCCTCTATAATATAATCTACAGGTTAGTATAGACCTAATCCTCTATAATATAATCTACAGGTTAGTATAGACCTAATCCTCTATAATATAATCTACAGGTTAGTATAGACCTAATCCTCTATAATATAATCTACAGGTTAGTATAGACCTAATGCTCTATAATATAATCTACAGGTTAGTATAGACCTAATCCTCTATAATATAATCTACAGGTTAGTATAGACATAATCCTCTATAATATAATCTACAGGTTAGTATAGACCTAATCCTCTATAATATAATCTACAGGTTAGTATAGACCTAATCCTCTATAATATAATCTACAGGTTAGTATAGACCTAATCCTCTATAATATAATCTACAGGCTAGTATAGACCTAATCCTCTATAATATAATCTACAGGTTAGTATAGACCTAATCCTCTATAATATAATCTACAGGTTAGTATAGACCTAATCCTCTATAATATAATCTACAGGTTAGTATAGACCTAATCCTATATAATATAATCTACAGGTTAGTATAGGCCTAATCCTCTATAATATAATCTACAGGTTAGTATAGACCTAATCCTCTATAATATAATCTACAGGTTAGTATTGACCTAATCCTCTATAATATAATCTACAGGTTAGTATAGACCTAATCCTCTATCATCTAATCTAAAGGTTAGTATAGACCTAATACTCTATAATATAATCTACAAGTTAGTATAGGCCTAATACTCGTTCTGTATGTTTGATTCTAGTTAGAAGACATGACGACAGAATGCTCTTTGTCTATAGTAGTAATGTTGTAATGTTGTATGGTTCTGATTGCAGTTGGATGACTCGTCTCATCCGATCAGCGTGGGTTGAGTTTGTTAGTTAAAAGTCATATTGCCTCATCAGCTCTAATCTCCACAGCTAGACCATAATGAAACCAACCATCATAACATGACATGAAGCCACCAGCTGAAAGCCCATTCATACCAGCTGTACTAGAATACAGTCAGTAGTGCCTTACCTCATGCTGAGCTGCTGATCATGTTTGCCTGTTTTCTAGCCCACATCTTTAACTGTGTCTGATGTTTTATCATAATCTAAACTGTATTTACAAGGTGTGAGTTTGACTTTCCTTCACGCCGTCATCCCCTCCTTCTGTGTCTCTCCCTCGACGACAACATGACGTCTTCTCCGTGTTGATCCTTTCCAGATGAGTAACAGTGGCTATTCCATCAGCAGCAACGTCACCTCTCCCCGTTCCACGGTAAACCATGAACCATGTCTCCCTCATTGTCCCGTGTTCACTAAACCACGCAGACAAGGTTCACTCTGAACGGTTGTCTTTCTTCGTTACATTGCCTTATGCTTGCTGTACTAACATGTACTGACTGGCCTGTAGCATGCTGGTGTCGTCATGGTAACATGTACTGGCCTGTAGCATGCTGGTGTCGTCATGGTAACATGTACTGGCCTGTAGCATGCTGGTGTCGTCATGGTAACATGTACTGTATTTGATTCAAAGAAACAGGAAAACATAAGACTGTGTACGGTAGAAGTGCGTTTGTGTGTTTATGCATGTCGGTACATGAACGGGAGTGTATGCTCCTGTGTGTGTTTGTACTTGAGCGTGTATGTATGTGTGTGTTTGTACTTGAGCGTGTATGTATGTGTGTGTTTTTGCACTTAAGTGCGCGCATATACACAGTGTACAAAACATTAGGAACACTCCCCCACACACCCTCAGAACAGCCTCAATTCATTGGGGCATGGACTCTACAAGGTGTCGAAAGCGTTCCACAGGGATGCTGACCCATGTTGACTCCTACCCTTTGGGTGGTGGACCATTCTTGATACACACAGGAAACTGTTTAGTGAGAAACACACAGCAGCGTTGCAGTTCTTTACCCAAACCGGTGTGCCTGCCACCTACTCCCATACACCCCATTCAAAGGCACTTAAATATTTTGTCTTGCCCATTCACCCTCTGAATGGCACACATACACAACCCATGTCTCAATTGTCTCAAGGCTTAAACATCCTTCTTTAACCTGTCTCCTCCCGTTCATCTATACTGATTGAAGTGGATTTAACAAGTTACATCAACAAGGGATCATAGCTTTGACCTGAATTCACCTGGTGTGTGTGTGTGTGTGTGTGTGTGTGTGTGTGTGTGTGTGTGTGTGTGTGTGTGTGTGTGTGTGTGTGTGTGTGTGTGTGTGTGTGTGTGTGTGTGTGTGTGTGTGTGTACCCCTGCGTGCGTATATGAACACGCATCTCCCCCTGTAGCGGTGCAGCAGCCCCTCCACCCCCAGTGGTATCCTGTCCCCTGTAGGCCCCGGGGGGTCAGACAGCCACCTGCAGTGGGAGGAGCGGCAGGGCCAGTGGCTGAGGAGGAGACGGCTGGATGGGGCCATCAACAGGGTCCCAATGGGCTTCTACCAGAAGGTGTGGAAGATCCTGCAGAAGTGCCACGGCCTGTCTATAGATGGATACGTGCTGCCTTCCTCCACTACTAGAGAGGTATGTAGTGTCACAGTCTGTCTATAGATGGATACGTGCTCCACTACCGGAGAGGTATGTAGTGTCAGTCTGTCTATAGATGGATACGTGCTGTCTCCCTCCACTACCGGAGAGGTATGTAGTGTCACGGTCTGTCTATAGATGGATACGTGCTGTCTTCCTCTACTACTAGAGAGGTATGTAGTGTCACGGTCTGTCTATAGATGGATACGTGCTGTCTTCCTCCACTACCAGAGAGGTATGTAGTGTCACAGTCTGTCTATAGATGGATACGTGCTGCCTTCCTCTACTACCAGAGAGGTATGTAGTGTCACAGTCTGTCTATAGATGGATACGTGCTCCACTACCGGAGAGGTATGTAGTGTCAGTCTGTCTATAGATGGATACGTGCTGTCTTCCTCCACTACCGGAGAGGTATGTAGTGTCACGGTCTGTCTATAGATGGATACGTGCTGTCTTCCTCTACTACTAGAGAGGTATGTAGTGTCACGGTCTGTCTATAGATGGATACGTGCTGTCTTCCTCCACTACCAGAGAGGTATGTAGTGTCACAGTCTGTCTATAGATGGATACGTGCTGTCTTCCTCTACTACTAGAGAGGTATGTAGTGTCACGGTCTGTCTATAGATGGATACGTGCTGTCTTCCTCCACTACCAGAGAGGTATGTAGTGTCACAGTCTGTCTATAGATGGATACGTGCTCCACTACCGGAGAGGTATGTAGTGTCAGTCTGTCTATAGATGGATACGTGCTGTCTTCCTCCACTACCGGAGAGGTATGTAGTGTCACGGTCTGTCTATAGATGGATACGTGCTGTCTTCCTCTACTACTAGAGAGGTATGTAGTGTCACGGTCTGTCTATAGATGGATACGTGCTGTCTTCCTCCACTACCAGAGGGGTATGTAGTGTCACGGTCTGTCTATAGATGGATACGTGCTGTCTTCCTCCACTACCAGAGAGGTATGTAGTGTCACAGTCTGTCTATAGATGGATACGTGCTCCACTACCAGAGAGGTATGTAGTGTCAGTCTGTCTATAGATGGATACGTGCTGTCTTCCTCCACTACCGGAGAGGTATGTAGTGTCACGGTCTGTCTATAGATGGATACGTGCTGTCTTCCTCTACTACTAGAGAGGTATGTAGTGTCACGGTCTGTCTATAGATGGATACGTGCTGTCTTCCTCCACTACCAGAGGGGTATGTAGTGTCACGGTCTGTCTATAGATGGATACGTGCTGTCTTCCTCCACTACCAGAGAGGTATGTAGTGTCAGTCTGTCTATAGATGGATACGTGCTGTCTTCCTCCACTACCGGAGAGGTATGTAGTGTCACGGTCTGTCTATAGATGGATACGTGCTGTCTTCCTCTACTACTAGAGAGGTATGTAGTGTCACAGTCTGTCTATAGATGGATACGTGCTGTCTTCCTCCACTACCAGAGAGGTATGTAGTGTCAGTCTGTCTATAGATGGATACGTGCTGTCTTCCTCCACTACCGGAGAGGTATGTAGTGTCACGGTCTGTCTATAGATGGATACGTGCTGTCTTCCTCTACTACTAGAGAGGTATGTAGTGTCACAGTCTGTCTATAGATGGATACGTGCTGCACTACCAGAGAGGTATGTAGTGTCAGTCTGTCTATAGATGGATACGTGCTCCACTACCAGAGAGGTATGTAGTGTCAGTCTGTCTATAGATGGATACGTGCTGTCTTCCTCCACTACCAGAGAGGTATGTAGTGTCAGCCTGTCTATAGATGGATACGTGCTGTCTTCCTCCACTACCAGAGAGGTATGTAGTGTCAGTCTGTCTATAGATGGATACGTGCTGCACTACCAGAGAAGTATGTAGTCAAATCAATAGATTGATTGGTATAGATTGATTGGTATATAAATGGTATTTATATAGCCCTTTTTACAACTCCATTAATAATGTGCAGTAACCCCCCTAGACCCCCAAACAGCAGCACGGCATCAAGGAACATCTCTCAGTGTTTCACATTTAGAACAAATGTTGCTTCCTATAATAGTAGGAAATAAGATTTCCTTTCAGACACTGTGATTGGCACAGACAGATCCCTTGATGGAGATTCCATCTGTGTCTGGGAAAGCGTTCTGACTCTGACGTCGTGTCCCTGCCTGCCAGATGACAGAAGGCGAGATCAAGTTTGCGGTGCACGTGGAGTCTGTTCTGAACCACGTTCCCCAGCCAGAGTACAGACAGCTGCTGGTGGAGGCTGTGATGGTGCTGACGCTGGTGGCTGACATGGATGTGGACAACATCGGAGGAATCATCCTGATCGACCGCATCGTACACATGGCCAATGACCTCTTCTTACAGGACCAGGTAAGTCTGAGCCAGAACGGCCCATAGGGCAGGAGCCTATTTCCTGTTTCTATAGCGTGATGTACGAGTAACTACACCCTCTGGAACATCTGCAGGCAGAGACACATCGGGTCCCATTTTAAAGTGTTTGGTTTGACTCGACCGGGGATCGAACCCCCACGCTTCCAATCTCAGGGTGGAAACTATTCCCACAAGGCCACAGAAATGGTCACTAGAAAGTAATGTCCTATAAAGGGTTAATGTGTAATTGTCTCTAGAAAGTAATGTCCTATAAAGGGTTAATGTGTAATTGTCTCTAGAAAGTAATGTCCTGTAAAGGGTTAATGTGTAATTGTCTCTAGAAAGTAATGCCCTGTAAAGGGTTAATTGTGTAATGGTCCAGTTCAGTGATGTCTGTCCTGTATCGTTGCCATATTATCATGTTAACTAGAGTCACGTGTCTCTGCCTGACTTGTCCATATGACTATCATAACATAACATGGTGTCAGAAGTGGGATCCGAGCCCCACGTCTCAGTTTGTAGTAAGACCTATTCTCTAACTATAGACAACATGATCTGTATCTACCTATCAGACATGTCCTCTATGTTCCAGAGGACCCATGGAGCCAACGAGTACTTCCTGGAGAAGGATCCAGCCACGGGGATATGTCACTTCTTCTATGACAGCGCCCCTAGTGGCAGCTATGGTACCATGACCTACCTCTCCAAGGCTGTGGTCACATACCTACAAGACTTCCTGCCACAGTCTACCTGTCTCATGCAATGAGGTATCAGACTGGGTTGGATGTAGAGCACTCTCCCTGGCCTCGCAGGCAGCTATCAAGAGAGTAGTCAAGTAATATATATATAGTGTGGAACAAAATACTACTTCCTAGTTCCAATTCTCCCCAAGTGTACACTCGTTCACTCCCATTTAAGGATGATTTAAAATCATTGGATTGAATTATTGAAGTGAATGAGTGCACACTTCAGAGAGAAGGGGGTGAACTAGACTTAGGTAGGAAGTTGGATGGGGATTGACCTATGACCTATGACTAAGATATTCACAACACACACTCTACTCAAAGGAGTTTTATTGCAGCTAATTGATTGATTATAATCAATAATATAGCAGGTTTAACATTTAATATATAATTAATTATAATTAAATATGTTTGTTTTTTATTTTGAGTGTTGGACGACACGCGATACTAAAATTATTTATAATTTTAACATTTAATATATATGTGTAAATCAGATGGAGTTGTTTAAAACGATCTAATATGATATAATGAGTGTATTTTACCTAACCCTCCTCTATTGTATCAGTCTCACCCTGTGTTGTGGGGTTATAAACCTATCCAGAAGTTACTATGTTATCCTGTGTTGAAGTACTGCAGCTGACTGTACCTTTCATCCCACTGTACAATGACATTTACCTGTCATGTTATCTGAGGTGTGGCTCATCATCACCACTCTATGTGTCACAAATACTGTGCATTTATCCATATGTACCCGGAGCATGTCAGCAATGCCTTCATAGCTGCTAATGTGTATGTTTATCTGTGAAGTAAAATAATGACAATGTGATTATATATATAACATGGTTGAATCAGTCCAACAGTGGTTCATGCCATATTTCAGCCTTTTATAGCCGTAGTCATTCAGTACAACACTGTGTGTTAGACATTAGCATCCCAGCAGGCTTACAGTTGAGACCATAAGGGAAGGGAGAATCTGTTCTGCAGTTTAAGGACGACTGAGGCTGAAACAGTTCTGTTTTTGTGTCTAACTTTATTTTATATATTTAAAAAGAGACTATAAATATAGTGGATACATATAAATAATGTATTTTTAACAAAGTACTATGACTGTTTATATAACAGACTAAAGTACAATTAATACTGTCACTTTTAATCAAAAAATTACATTTGATATTCCTATGGACATGACCATGTTATAAGTCTGCAGTTGAGGACATTTTGACACATGGACCAAGTTGAGGACATTTTGAAGGGGATCAATTCTACTAATCAATTATCACAGTGTCTGCCACCATGTTTTCATTATGTTTTTACTCATTCATTCACACTACCTTGTAAAACAACATGTCATCATTTGAGGGAAATATATTTAAATGCCATCAATTAAATCCCTAAACTAATAAATGTGTTCTTCTGGTTTCTCTTCAGCTATAATGTCTGTAATATGCAGTCCAAGCCTCTATTCAATGTTACAGATATGTTCTGGATGTGACAATAATATTTTAATAGTTTTTATACTGTTCTCAGTAATGATTTGACAAAAAAAATACATCTAAGGCCTGACAAAATGTAGATTCAATTGTAGAAGTCATTGTTCAAGGGCCGAACAGAGGGATGGTGGAAACAATATAATAAATGACATTTATATTTAAAGGGTCTCCACACGATCTCTGCTACACATTACTCTGCAGTTGTTTCCTTGGCTGACACTTCCTCCTACTGTAGGGGGAGAGGCGGTGAGAGGCAGGACAGGAACACTGGTGACTTCCTTTATGGTTCAGGCACAGGTGAGAGCAGCCACCATTCTTACGGCCGCACTCGTTGATATCTGTTGATGAAACAGGGCAAAGGGCTGGTCAGGGAAATATCATCGGAAGTGATTTGTGATTGTAGATTGGTCAAAGACTTCCGTTTTGATCAATTTATCGTGTGGGTGTGTGTGGGTGGGTGGGTGTGTGTGTATGTGGGTGTGTGTGTGTGTGTGTGTGTTGGTGGGTGGGTGTGGATGTGTGGGTGTGGATGTGTGGGTGTGGATGTGTGTGGGTGGGTGTGGGTGTGTGGATGTGTGTGTGTGTGTGTGTGTTGGTGGGTGTGGATGTGTGTTGGTGTGTGGGTGTGTGTGTGGGTGTGTGGGTGTGGATGTGTGTGTGTGTGTGTTAGTATGGATGTGTATTCATCTCACCTCTGCAGTGGTGTCTGTCTGAGGACAGTTTGTAGCCTCTGGGACAGATACAGCGGTGGGAGCCAGGCAGGTTCACACACTTCCACTGACACCTGTGTCCAGGTACACTGACCTCTGGCTCCTCACATTCATTGATGTCTGTAAAAGGATCAGTGTCATTCCAGCAGTTGAAGACAACCTGATCGCCATACGCATTCTGTTTGCTGAATGACATTGTTGTATCTATTTTCTATTGATTCCACTAAGCTACGTGGAATTGTTTTAAGAATGTCATTACCAAGGATCATTTAGTTATTTTATTTTTGAATTTTAAGACCACTTGAAGTATAAAATATATACAGTACCAGTCAAAAGTTTGGACACACCTACTCATTCCAGGGTTTTTCTTTATTTTCTACTATTTTCTACATTGTACAATAATAGTGGAGACATCAAAACTATGAAATAACAATGGAATCATGAGCTAAACAAAAAAGTGTTAAACAAATAAAAAATATATTTTATATTTCAGATTCTTCATAGTTGCCACCCTTTGCCTTCATGACAGCTTTGCACACACTTGACATTCTCTCAACCAGCTTCATCTGGAATGCTTTTCCAACAGTCTTGAAGGCACACTTAACCAGCATGGCTACCATAGCATTCTGCAGCAATACGCCATCCCATGTGGTTTGGCCTTAGTGGGACAATTACTAACAGGACAATGACCCAAAACTCACCTCCAGGCTGTGTAAGGGCAATTTGACTAAGAAGGAGAGTGATGGAGTGCTGCATCAGATGACCTGGCCTCCACAATCACCCGAACTCAACCCAATTGAGATGGTTTGGGATGAGTTGGACTGCAGAGTGAAGGAAAAGCAGTGCTCAGCATATGTGGGAACTCCTTCAAGACCATTGGAAAAGCATTCTTCATGAAGCTGCTTGAGAGAATGTCAAGAGTGTGCAAAGCTGTCATCAAGGCAAAGGGTGGGTACTTTGAACAATCTAAAATCTAAAATACATTTAGATTTTTTACAACTTTTTTTGGTTACTACATTATTCCATTTGTGTTATTTCATAGTTTTGATGTCTTCACTATTATTCTACAATGTAGAAAATAGTACAAATAAAGAAAAACCCTTGAATGAGGTGTCCAAACTTTTCGCTGGTATTGTATACTTCCATAAATTTTTTAAACTGGTACTAGGGACCCTTCATAAGAGTCTTGTGAGCGTTGTAGATCAAAATACGTGTTTGTGAGAGTCTGACCTTTCCACAGAGGGGTCATATTAGTGTGTAGCCCAAACAGTTTGGATGCGACAGACAGAAGTTGGCAGATCGTCTGTACCAACTTCAGAAGTGTCCCAAGATGCAAAAGGGAGAGCAAAAGGGAGAACCCCATCATGTTCTTGAGTCTAATCTTTCCATAGAGATGTTCGGACGCTACAGACAATATATATATATATATATATATATATATATTTTTTTTTTTCACCCCCAATTTCGTGGTATCCAATTGTTAGTAGCTACTATCTACAACTCCCGTACGGGCTCGGGAGAGACGAAGGCCGGTTGCGACAGAGCCTGGGCACGAACCCAGAGTCTCTGGTGGCACAGCTGGCGCTGCAGTACAGCGCCCTTAACCACTGCGCCACCCGGGAGGCCCTACAGACAATATTTTGAGAGAGTGATTTTCGGGATGCCTCATGGCCTGACAAACACCGCTCTAGCTCTGTCACCTTTCACCGCAGAAGTGTGACATCGGCTGATGTGGTGCATTGAGATGTCTCTAGCATAAATTGATGGATTTTTAATGGGAGGATTATGCTAATTAGATTTACGCGAGGGTAATTAAGAGAGAGAGATGTTCCACTAGTCTAATTAAAAATTCTGGCATTCTATTCATTTCTGCTAAACCTACGGCATCCCAGTGTCTCCTACCTACACACTCCTTTCTGGACAGGTTTCCTCCAGGTATCGGGGTTGACGGTTGTTTTCTGTACCCTGTGGGACACTCAGCCACACAGGCCCTTCCGTCCCCAGCCAGGGTGTGTCCGTAGGGGCAAGAGCAGCGGAACGAGCCGAAGGTGTTGACGCAGGTCTGCTGGCAGCGCTGTTGCTGCTGGCCCTCCACACACTCATCCACATCTGCGCCGAGGACACACACACAGGTATGTGTTTAAAACACACGTTCGTGCGTACGCACAGGAACACACACAATTAGGAAAGTGGCCTGTCTGATGCTGATGTCACAAAGGCCCCGAGATGAAAGAGTAGAGCAGCTCTGTCTCGCTTTGATTCTCTCTGTCTCGCTCTGGCACACCTCATTACCATGGAGACCAGGCATGCACCGTTGGCTTTCATGAAACGACAAAGGTGATGTGTGACGATGGCCTTTTGTTTTGATCGTGTCCGTGTTCAGCGTTCTGCTGCGACAACAGTATGTGTTAGCTAACATCCACCTCTTCTGTTTCACTGATTGGATCGGCAGCCCTGGTCTCAGTGGTCTGGTTTCAATATGGCAAATACAGAGACTAACAGACTGGGACAAAAACATCTGCTTTATAGAGGAAGCTGCAGTGTGTGGAAAACAACTCAGGAAGATATATCAACTACTGTACCTGCTAGTTGAGCTCCTGCTCTTTCCCAGGAGAGCACCTGTAGCTGTGTGTGTGTGTGTGTGTGTGTGTGTGTGTGTGTGTGTGTGTGTGTGTGTGTGTGTGTGTGTGTGTGTGTGTGTGTGTGTGTGTGTGTGTGTGTGTGTGTGTGTGTGTGTGTGTATGTAGATGTGTGTGTGTGTGTGTGTGTGTGTGTGTGTGTGTGTTTACACCACTGCTGTCCTATAGGAATGTGTAAATGAATATTTATCTCTGCTGTATGGTATGCCTGTCTGAGTCAGACAGATTATAGCATGTGTAGATATTGTGCTAGTCAGCTCTGTCTACAGGAGAAAACCACCTGTTCATTCAACCACCTGTCTATAGAAAGTGAATCGTGCTTTATTCTGAGACGCAAATGATGGGTTACTACCTGGAAATAAACTGTTGAGGGAAAATAGAAAGAGTGAGAAAGTATTTACTCAACTGATAAACACTTTTTTTGTTTTAACAGAAGCCAATTTCAACCTTTTAAGGTGGATAATTTGACCCAAGTTATTGACTCGACACCCAAAACCAAATGTCCAGCTGTCACAAGAGACTACTTTGTAGGTGCACCGTGGAACAGAGATCATAAAACATATATTAACGGGGTCTTTCCTCAGGCTGTAGCTTGTTCCTCTGCAGTGCTGCCTTGTGATCAGAGTGTTAAAGATGTTTTGGATCAAGAATGTATAGCTCTAAATGGAGGATTCTCAGGCTGTAAAAACATCATTGAATTTAGGGGGCATCGTGATCACATTGTAGACCCTGTTGGTGCAGACACTACAGCTGTTCTTTATACAGAGACTGTGGAGGAAGACATCTTGACTAGTCAGAGACTGTGGACAGAAGACATGTTGGCTAGTCAGAGACTGTGGAGGAAGACATCTTGGCTAGTCAGAGACTGTGGAGGAAGACATCTTGGCTAGTCAGAGACTGTGGAGGAAGACATCTTGGCTAGTCAGAGACTGTGGAGGAAGACATCTTGGCTAGTCAGAGACTGTGGAGGAAGACATCTTGGCTAGTCAGAGACTGTGGACAGAAGACATCTTGGCTAGTCAGAGACTGGAGGAAGACATCTGGGCTAGTCAGAGACTGGAGGAAGACATCTTGGCTAGTCAGAGACTGTGGAGGAAGACATCTTGGCTAGTCAGAGACTGTGGAGGAAGACATCTTAGCTAGTCAGAGACTGTGGAGGAAGACATCTTGGCTAGTCAGAGACTGTGCAGGAAGACATCTTGGCTAGTCAGAGACTGTGGAGGAAGACATATTGGCTAGTCAGAGACTGTGCAGGAAGACATCTTGGCTAGTCAGAGACTGTGGACAGAAGACATATTGGCTAGTCAGAGACTGTGGAGGAAGACATCTGGGCTAGTCAGGGGCTGTGGAGGAAGACATCTTGGCTAATCAGAGACTGTGGAGGAAGACATATTGGCTAGTCAGAGACTGTGCAGGAAGACATCTTGGCTAGTCAGAGACTGTGGACAGAAGACATATTGGCTAGTCAGAGACTGTGGAGGAAGACATCTGGGCTAGTCAGAGACTGGAGGAAGACATCTTGGCTATTCAGAGACTGTGGACAGAAGACATCTTGGCTAGTCAGGGGCTGTGGAGGAAGACATCTTGGCTAATCAGAGACTGTGGAGGAAGACATCTTGGCTAATCAGAGACTGTGGAGGAAGACATCTTGGCTAGTCAAGGCAACAAAAACAAGACATTTGATCTTCCCCCAACAAGGAAGAGCACAAACACAACACTGACTAGGGGTTTGGGGCTCATAAAGTGAACTACTTATTTCTACCACAAAGCATGGTGCATGTGTAGTAGCTCTTGCACCAGTTGTTTCAGTGAAACACGTCCCTTGAGTCCTTGCTACGGCTTTAGCGCAATGGGCGAACACTGTCTGGTGTCGCACAGGAGACCCTGGGTTCAAACACACGTCTCTCATCTCGATCGAATGTTTGACTGACCTCTACAGGTACGGTGATCCTCTAACAGGATGAAGCCTGGTCTGCAGTGACACTGAGCTTGTTCCTGGTTCACACTACACAGCTGGGAACAGCCTCCGTTGTTCAGGGCGCAGGGGGTCACCTCTAGGGTTAGAGGTCAGAGGTTAGAGATGGGGGAGTCAGTGTCTCATGTCTGTATTACATATTTATTTTGTGTATATCCTGTCTGTATATCCTGTCTGTCTGTATGGTCTGTCTGTATATCCTGTCTGTATATCCTGTCTGTCTGTATGGTCTGTCTGTATATCCTGTCTGTATATCCTGTCTGTCTGTATGGTCTGTCTGTATATCCTGTCTGTATATCCTGTCTGTATATCCTGTCTGTCTGTATGGTCTGTCTGTATATTCTGTTTATTGTCTGGTAACATTTCACCAGATCAAATGTTTGGTTCATGTAAATGTGCTTGGTGATTAAAGGTGATTGGGACTCTGTATGGGACTATAGCAGGTGTGCAGGCTGTATGTGTTATGATAGGGCTGGAATAAAGACCCTGGAGGAGGGTTACTCTCCAGGAGTAGGGCTGGAATAAAGACCCTGGAGGAGGGTTACTCCTCAGGAGTAGGGCTGGAATAAAGTCCCTGCAGGAGGGTGACTCTCCAGGAGTAGGGCTGGAATAAAGACCCTGGAGGAGGGTGACTCTCCAGGAGTAGGGCTGGAATAAAGACCCTGCAGGAGGGTAGTTCTCCAGGAGTAGGGCTGGAATAAAGACCCTGGAGGAGGGTTACTCTCCAGGAGTAGGGCTGGAATAAAGACCCTGCAGGAGGGTGACTCTCCAGGAGTAGGGCTGGAATAAAGTCCCTGCAGGAGGGTGACTCTCCAGGAGTAGGGCTGGAATAAAGACCCTGGAGGAGGGTTACTCTCCAGGAGTAGGGCTGGAATAAAGACCCTGGAGGAGGGTGACTCTCCAGGAGTAGGGCTGGAATAAAGACCCTGGAGGAGGGTGACTCTCCAGGAGTAGGGCTGGAATAAAGACCCTGCAGGAGGGTTACTCTCCAGGAGTAGGGCTGGAATAAAGACCCTGCAGGAGGGTTACTCTCCAGGAGTAGGGCTGGAATAAAGACCCTGCAGGAGGGTTACTCTCCAGGAGTAGGGCTGGAATAAAGACCCTGCAGGAGGGTGACTCTCCAGGAGTAGGGCTGGAATAAAGACCCTGGAGGAGGGTTACTCTCCAGGAGTAGGGCTGGAATAAAGACCCTGGAGGAGGGTGACTCTCCAGGAGTAGGGCTGGAATAAAGACCCTGGAGGAGGGTGACTCTCCAGGAGTAGGGCTGGAATAAAGACCCTGCAGGAGGGTTACTCTCCAGGAGTAGGGCTGGAATAAAGACCCTGCAGGAGGGTGACTCTCCAGGAGTAGGGCTGGAATAAAGACCCTGGAGGAGGGTTACTCTCCAGGAGTAGGGCTGGAATAAAGACCCTGCAGGAGGGTTACTCTCCAGGAGTAGGGCTGGAATAAAGACCCTGCAGGAGGGTTACTCTCCAGGAGTAGGGCTGGAATAAAGACCCTGGAGGAGGGTGACTCTCCAGGAGTAGTGTTGGCCACTCCTGCATTTAGACTTTACCTTCACTGAGCCCCAGCAATTTAAAACAGGACTGTCTTCCAACAGACACAGCTGGTCCCAATCCACTCCCTACCTATCAAAGAGTTAGTTCCAAGAGGAAGGGGAAAGAAGTGAATTGGGACCGGCTGCCACAGTCGACCAAGCACAGCACTGACTTCCTGGTCAGTCACTCAGTTAGTCAGTTAGTGAGAGATGATGCGTGTAACAGATATTCTGATGTCACTGAGGTAATAATGTAGAAAACAGAGAGAGCTGCACATGTCTCCTTTCATTACCTCTTTCTCTCCTAACACACATCTATGCACATCATCTATACTTATCTCCACACACATCATCTATACACATCTCCACACCTCATCTCCACACAATCTATACACATCATCTCCACACATCATCTCCACACATCGTCTCGACACCTCATCGATACACATCATCTCCACACCATCTAGACACCTCATCTCCACACATAATCTATACACCTCATCTCCATACCTCATCTCCATACCTCATCTCCACACATAATCTAGACACCTCATCTCCACACCTCATCTCCACACATCATCTCCACACATCATCTCTACACATCGTCTAGACACCTCATCTCCACACATAATCTATACACATCATCTATACACCTCATCTCCACACATGATGTGTATAGATTGTGTGTGGAGATGTGTATAGATGATGTGTATAGATGATGTGTGTGGAGATGTGTATAGATGATGTGTATAGATGATGTGTGTGGTAATGTGTATAGATGATGTGTATAGATGATGTGTGTGGAGATGATTTGTGGAGATGTGTATAGATGGCGTGATTAGATTATGTGTATAAATGATGTGTGGAGAAGAGGTGTGGAGATGATGTGTGGAGATGATGTGTATAGATGATGTGTATCATTATATACTTCATCTATTTACATAATCTATACACATCATCTCCACACATAATCTATACACATCATCTCCACACAATCTATACACATCATGTGTGGAGATGATGTGTATAGATGATGTGTGGAGATGATGTGTATAGATGATGTGTGGAGATGATGTGTAGAGATGATGTGTAGAGATGATGTGTAGAGATGAGGTGGAGATGATGTGTAGAGATGATGTGTGGAGATGATGTGTATAGATGATGTGTATAGATGATGTGTATAGATGATGTGTATAGATGATGTGTATAGATTATGTAAATAGATGAAGTATATAATGATACACATCATCTCTACACATCATCTCCACCTCATCTCTACACATCATCTCCACACATCATCTATACACATGTCTACACATCATCTCCCCACATCATCTCTACACATCATCTCTACACAGCAACTAACAGGGTTAAGTACAGGGACCCTTAACTTCTCACCTGCCCAAACACAGAGGACACAGTCGATGAGGTGAACACGGCAACATACGTCCTGAACAAAGCTTCTATGGCCTTTCTGTAGCTCTTCAGTTTGGTAGTACAGAATCTGTAGAGAGGCATCACAATGGGGCATGATAGAGCAGTGACTTACCCAAGCAGACCGGGGTGAGACCACTCCACCGTCCAGCCTGCAGACAGTAGCTGTGGATATCCCCGTGGGCCAGGGTGTACCCTGCATAGCAGGCGTACTGGATGTAGTGTTTGTAGTCCCGGGGACCGGGGTTGTCTACCGGACGGAAGTAGAAGGTGCCATGAGCTGGCAGGGGAGGGTAAGGGCACAGCGGACGCCTGTTTAGGGTCACAGGCCTGGGCAGCTCCTCTGTGTTTGTAGCACCCTTAATAAGATGCTGGTCTGACCTGTTTAAAGAGAGATACGATGAGGTCCCATTGTGTCCAGACGTCTCACCATCATCGCCGGACAATGGCGACGACGACGTCTCGTTCGCCTCACTGTGATGACTGTCACTTGTGTCGGTTTCATTGTCCTGTGAGGACCCGTTTGATGCCCGATCCGGAGAGGTCACGTTGCGTCGATGAGTTTCACCACCATCATCATCATCAGAGTTGATGAAGCTTGTGGAGCTGGTCTCAGTGGGTCTCTGAGGATGGGGCTCCTGTGTGTCTGTGCTGCTCACATCTGCTGGCTCCGTAACTCCCTGGCCAGGCTCCAACTGGGTGGCCCCTGTCAGCACCTCCTTCCTGGGTAATGAATCCTCCTGCATAGCCTGGGCTATAGAGGTCCCCTGGTGCCAATACCCTTCAGCGACCGGCAGGCTGGATGTGGAAGTAATGGTCTCTGTAGTAGCAGAGGAGGATGTGGAGGCCTGAGGTCTAGTGGGATTCTCAGGGGCCCCTTCTCTGTCTGTTAGATCCCTGGTGTCTTTCAAATTCTCCTCCACATGGTGAGCTTTGGGGCTGCGGTCTATGGAGTGTGGGTCTTTTAGGTGGGTGTGGGGGTCTTTAGGTGGTGCGTTGGCCAGCAACACGGGCTTGGAGGCGGTGTTAGCGATGGTATTGTAGTGAAGCTGTAGGTGGTTCTTCAGAGCAGACAGCACGGCAAGGTTCTGGCTCTGGATCCTGGGCATCGGGACGGTGGGATCCTTCTGCTTCCATGACCTCATCATATCAGACTCTAGGAGGGAGAGGCACAGAGGAGGATCAGGAGACATCGTCAGACTTTAGGAGGGGAGAGGCACAGAGGAGGATCAATACCAGGAGACATCATCAGACTCTAGGAGGGGAGAGGCACAGAGGAGGATCAGGAGACATCATCAGACTCTAGGAGGGAGAGGCACAGAGGAGGATCAGGAGACATCGTCAGACTCTAGGTGGGGAGAGGCACAGAGGAGGATCAGGAGACATCGTCAGACTCTAAGAGGGGAGAGGCACAGAGGAGGATCAATACCAGGAGACATCGTCAGACTCTAGGAGGGGAGAGGCACAGAGGAGGATCAGGAGACATCGTCAGACTCTAAGAGGGGAGAGGCACAGAGGAGGATCAGGAGACATCGTCAGACTCTAGGAGGGAGAGGCACAGAGGAGGATCAGGAGACATCATCAGACTCTAGGAGGGAGAGGCACAGAGGAGGATCAATACCAGGAGACATCATCAGACTCTAGGAGGGGAGAGGCACAGAGGAGGATCAATACCAGGAGACATCATCAGACTCTAGGAGGGAGAGGCACAGAGGAGGATCAGGAGACATCATCAGACTCTAGGAGGGAGAGGCACAGAGGAGGATCAATACCAGGAGACATCATCAGACTCTAGGAGGGGAGAGGCACAGAGGAGGATCAATACCAGGAGACATCATCAGGCTCTAGGAGGGGAGAGGCACAGAGGAGGATCAATACCAGGAGACATCATCAGACTCTAGGAGGGAGAGGCACTGAGGAGGATCAATACCAGGAGACATCATCAGACTCTAGGAGGGGAGAGGCACAGAGGAGGATCAATACCAGGAGACATCATCAGGCTCTAGGAGGGGAGAGGCACAGAGGAGGATCAATACCAGGAGACATCATCAGACTCTAGGAGGGAGAGGCACAGAGGAGGATCAATACCAGGAGACATCATCAGACTCTAGGAGGGGAGAGGCACAGAGGAGGATCAGGAGACTTCATCAGACTCTAGGAGGGAGAGGCACAGAGGAGGATCAATACCAGGAGACATCATCAGACTCTAGGAGGGGAGAGGCACAGAGGAGGATCAATACCAGGAGACATCATCAATCGGTGCCTTCGTTTAAAGCAGGGAAAATCAGATTACAGGGTATGTTTTAGTCCACATGAAGGAGGTAGCCTACTGTAGAATACCATGCTGATAGTAATCTACAGCTGTCTCCCGCTCAGGCCTCACACTGAAAAGAGAGAGGTGGAGGGCCACGGTGGACGCTCACCAAGGGGCCAAAGAGGACTAAGTCAGTAAGTTAAGTCTCTCACCCTTGCAGACAGGCTTGGTGCCATTCCAGTTCTGGCCCTTGCAGTAGAGCAGTGAGTGTCCATAGAGCCTGTAGCCAGCATCACAGCTGAAGAGAGCCCAGGCCCCGTCCTCTGTCACACTGGTAACCCCCTGCAGGAGATCCCCTGGGCTGGGACACCCAGAGGCTGGAATAAACACACAGGAGATTCAACACAGATTAGAAGAGAAAGAGAGAAAGAAAGAGAGAGAGAAATCCAATTTTGATCAACTCCCATATCTACTGGGTGAAATTCCACAGTGTGCCATCACAGCAGCAAGATTTGTGACCTGTTGCCACAAGAAAAGGGCAACTAGTGAAGAACAAACACCATTGTAAATACAACCTATATTTATTTATTTTCCCTTTTGTATTTTAACTATTTGCACATCATTACAACACTGTATATAAACATAATACGTAATATTTACTGTTCACTTTTTGTTCATTTCACTTGCTTTAGCAATGCAAACACATATTTCCCATGCCAATAAAGCCCCTTGAATTGAGAGAGAGAGAGAGAAAGAGAGCGAGAGAGAGAGAGAGAGAGAGAGAGAGACAGAGAGAGAGAGAGACAGAGAGAGAGAGAGAGAGAGAGACAGAGAAAGAGAGAGAGAGACAGAGAGAGAGAGAGACAGAGAGAGAGAGAGACAGAGAGAGACAGAGAGAGAGAGACAGAGAGAGAGAGAGAGAGAGAGAGAGAGAGAGAGAGAGACAGAGAGAGAGAGAGAGAGACTTAACAGCTCAACTCGTACATTTCCTCAGTGAAAACAATGTACTGAGCAAATGTCAAATTGGCTTTTTACCAAATTACCAGACCGCGACAGACCACGTATTCACCCTGCACACCCTAATTGATTTAAAAAAAGCCTTTGACTCAATTTGGCATGAGGGTCTGCTATACAAAGTGATGGAAAGTGGTGTTGGGGGTAAAACATACGACATTACAAACAACAAGTGTGCAGTTAAAATTGGCAAAAAACACACACATTTCTTTCCACAAGGCTGTGGGGTGAGACAGGGATGCAGCTTAAGCCCCACCCTCTTCAACATATATATCAACGAATTGGTGCGGGCACTAGAACAGTCTGCAGAACCCGGCCTCACCCTACTAGAATCTGAAGTCAAATGTCTATTGATGATCTGGTGCTTCTGTCCCCAACAAAGGAGGGCCTACAGCAGCACCTAGATCTGTCCCCAACCAAGGAGGGCCTACAGCAGCACCTAGATCTGTCCCCAACCAAGGAGGTCCTACAGCAGCACCTAGATCTGTCCCCAACCAAGGAGGGCCTACAGCAGAACCTAGATCTGTCCCCAACCAAGGAGGGCCTACAGCAGCACCTAGATCTGTCCCCAACCAAGGAGGGCCTACAGCAGCACCTAGATCTGTCCCCAACCAAGGAGGGCCTACAGCAGCACCTAGATCTGTCCCCAACCAAGGAGGGCCTACAGCAGCACCTAGATCTGTCCCCAACCAAGGAGGGCCTACAGCAGCACCTAGATCTGTCCCCAACCAAGGAGGGTCTACAGCAGCACCTAGATCTGTCCCCAACCAAGGAGGGCCTACAGCAGCACCTAGATCTATCCCCAACCAAGGAGGGCCTACAGCAGCACCTAGATCTTCTGCACAGATTCTGTCAGACCTGGGCCCTGTCAGACCTGGGCCCTGTCAGACCTGGGCCCTGACAGACCTGGGCCCTGACAGACCTGGGCCCTGACAGACCTGGGCCCTGACAGACCTGGGCCCTGACAGACCTGGGCCCTGACAGACCTGGGCCCTGACAGTAAATCTCAGTAAGACAAAAAATGTGGTGTTCCAAAGAAGGTCCAGTTTCCAGGACCACAAATACAAATTCCATCTAGACACCATTGCCCTAGAGCACACAAGAAACTATACATACCCTGGCCCTAAACATCAGGACCACAGGTCACTTCCACAAAGCTGTGAACGATCTGAGAGACAAGGCAAGAAGGGCATTCTATGCCATCAAAAGGAACATAAAATTCAACATACCAATTAGGATCTGCCTAAAAATACTTGAATCAGTCATAGAGCCCATTGCCCTTTATGGTTGTGAGGTCTGGGGTCCGCTCACCAACCAAGAATTCACAAAATGGGACAAACACCAAATTGAGACTCTGCATGCAGAATTCTGCAAAAATATCCTCCGTGTACAACGTAAAACAGGACAGCAGCACAATTAGACCCAAGCAAATCATGAGAAAACAAAAATATCATTACTTGACACATTGGAAAGAATTCACAAATAAACAGAGCCAACTAGAATGCTATTTGGCCCTAAACAGAGAGTACACAGTGGCAGAATACCTGACCACTGTGACTGACCCAAACGTAAGAAAAGATTTGACTACGTACAGACTCAGTGAGCATAGCCTTGCTATTGAGAAATTGAGAGAGAGACGTGTAACTTGAAATACATGTATCAAACTCAAGTCACTTACCAACACACACGGGAGGTTCCCTGGTCCATTGTCCAGACACACAGCTGTTGGTTCTATATCCATGGATCTTATAGCCAGGGTTACAGGTGAACGCCACATACAGCCCGCTGTAACGGAAGAATGTTCTACCGTTCTCCACGTGTCTGAAACTACTGCATTCCTCACCCAATGACCCTGGAGACAGAACAGAGATCAACATAAAGACAGTCTGATGCCATGAGGAGTTCCCATTGATCTCAAAAGTCCTTTTTTACCAAACAAACAGAAATAAGAGATCCAATAGATGAAATCCAAACCAGTAGACAGACTGACTGACCTGGAGGGAGGGTCAATAGCAGAGCGACTAGTGTAGAGAGAAGCCCTGTCAGAGCCCCCATGGTCTCTCCCTGCAGCAGACTGAGGTGCTCTACTCTTCTCTCTCTCTCTCCCTTCCTCTCCCTCCTCTTCTCTTCTCTCTCTTTCCCTTCCTCTCCCTCGCTCTACTCCTCTCTCTCTCCCTTCCTCTCCCTCTCTCTTAACTCTTCTCTCCCATCCTCCCTCTCTTTCTGCGTATTTGTGATTATCTGGCACCGTGTAGTTCTGAGTGTGCGTGTTCGCGTGCATATGTGATCCTTTTTGTGTTGTCCTGTGTGTGTGTTGTCCTGTTTGTGTGTGTGATCCTGAACACCAGACCTGTGGAATGCCTCCGACCCTCCTGAGAGAGGCTGGTCCTGCCATTTGGCCTCCCTCCCTGTCAGTCAGAAGTACGAGGTGTGTTTAACAGTGCTCACACATTGCTTTGTAATTATGGGGCTTCCAATACACACCCACCTCTACATGCATGCACAAACATGTGCATAAACACACACACACCTCTACATGCATGCACAAACATGTGCATAAACACACACACACCTCTACATGCATGCACAAATATGTGCATAAACACACACCCACCTCTACATGCATGCACAAACATGTGCATACACACACACACACCAAATACAAATGTGAACCAACCGAGTAAGGAAACAGCCAGTAAAGAGCATTTAAAGCTACACATCACATTATACAACATAACAGCAACCTTACCGGTTCACTAGTTGATGTAGAATAAGGAAGTCTCAGACAAGGCAGCCTCGTCTGAGATAGAACAGCCAATAGGAGCAGGAGTCTATCGCCTGTTTCTGTAGTGAGACAGCTTGATGTACAGTACACCCCCCTCCTAATGAATTATAACCAGAGTCTGTTCATGCTTTTATTGACATGATATGCCAGGATCGGCCATCAACTGTTTTTATTGAGAAATGGTAATAGACTTCCATGTCAGCATCATGGACTGTCAGCTCTGGTGGACATTCCTTTAGTCAATATGCCAATTACACGCTCCCTCGAAACTTGTGACATCTGTGTTGTGTGACAAAACTGCACATTTTAAAGTGGCCTTTTATTGCCCCCCCCCCCCCCCAGCACAAGGTGCACCTGTGTAATGATCATGCTGTTTAATCAGCTTCTTGATATGCCACACCTGTCAGGTGGATGGATTATCTTGGCAAAGGATAAATGCTCACTAACAGGGATATAAACAAATGTGTAAACAAAAATTTGTGCACAAAATTTGAGAGGAATAAACTTGGAACATTTGTGGGATTGTTTATTTCAGCTTCATGAATCATGGGACCAACACTTTACACCAGGAAGTAAATGAGTTAATAGACCAATAAGAAAGACGTTGAAACCTCTCTGCCAATAACAGATCATTTTCAGTTTTCCAGACCACTCCCAGACAGTCATAGCTAAATTCTTGCTTGAGAAATAGCTCTTTGCTAAAATAAGCTATTTTAGTTTCTTTTTGACCATTTTAATGAAAAACAACCGCAGTAAGGTACTTACCCAGAAATTATTTAATATTGAAATGTAAAAAAATTAAAACATCTGCATTGGACCTTTGACCCTGAAGAGAGGATGGAGCAGTCTGGTGTCAGCCCTGTCTCAGACCTAGAAAAGTTGGGGCAAAGTGCTGTTGGTCTGCAGAGCAGAGCTAGGACATGCCGCGGGGAGCTCTTGTCTGCGTTGTCTGTAGAAACCTCACGTGTGTTGGTCCACCTCCATATCAGTAGCTAGTGAGAGTAGTGTGTTCTCATCTGAGACATGTTCTACACCACAGGGAGAAGGGTGACCACATCTCCTAGATATATTCCTGACTCATGCAACTGCATGTGCTACACTGAGTGTATGGTTGACCACAAGACTGTTAAAGCCTGCAGAGCTAAAGCCAAGGCGAGCATGGCTCCCCTCAAATCTGCTGCTGGATTTTGTAGCACTCTCTCAGCATAGCTGCTGGTCTTTGTAGTTCTCTCAGCCTAGCTGCTGGTCTTTGTAGTTCTCTCAGCTTAGCCACTGGTCTTTGTAATTCTCTCAACCTAGCCGCTGGTTTTTGTAGTACTCTCTCAGCATAGCTGCTGGTCTTTGTAGTTCTCTCAGCCTAACCGCTGGTCTTTGTAGTTCTCTCAGCCTAGCCGCTGGTCTTTGTAGTTCTCTCAGCCTAGCTGCTGGTCTTTGTAGTTCTCTCAGCCTAGCTGCTGGTCTTTGTAGTTCTCTCAGCCTAGCCGCTGGTCTTTGTAGTTCTCTCAGCCTAGCTGCTGGTCTTTGTAATTCTCTCAATCTAGCCGCTGGTCTTTGTAGTTCTCTCAGCATAGCCGCTGGTCTTTGTAGTTCTCTCAGCATAGCCGCTGGTCTTTGTAGTTTAGTTCTATCAACCTAGCCGCTGGTCTTTGTAGTTATCTCAGCCTAGCTGCTGGTCTTTGTAATTCTCTCAACCTAGCTGCTGGTCTTTGTAGTTCTCTCAGCATAGCCGCTGGTCTTTGTAGTTCTATCAACCTAGCCGCTGGTCTTTGTAGTTCTCTCAGCCCTGCTGCCAGTGTTGGCTCACTGAGCTAAAGCCAAGTCATTGCCCGGGTAGCTAATGTGAGTCTTCAGCACAACAACAAGGTTTCTCTCAGCCCTGCTGTTGGTCCTTAACATCCAGTTTGTGCACCACCCTGAAAGCCTCTAGGAACTCGTTGAAGTCGATGCTACCGTCCTTGTTGAAGTCTATACTCTTAGCCAGTTCATCTATGGCCCGGTCATCCACCTCCACACCTAGGTGAGCACTAAACAGATGCCAGGTCTGACGGAACTCCTCGATGGATATCTGACCTGGATGGGGAGAGACAGTGAGAGAAACTAAGGAATACTAAAACGGTTTTCTGTCTAACAAGCTAATGGTTAATGTAGCATGATGTGAACTAGCAGGCGTATGAGCTGTAATAGTCATCATCAGAGTAACGTACCAGAGTGGTCTTTGTCCATGATGTTGAAGATAATCTCAAGGTCTGTTCGATACCTGTAAAGAGTTTCAGCCAAGTTTGGAGTGACCTGAACAAAACACAGAGGGAGATTTTGTGAAAGGAGTAGCTTTATTGATTGCCAAATAAAATCAATCAATTGATCGATCAGTCTCTTCCTGGTTCTGACCTGGGGTATGGGTTGTCCCGGGCCCATGTCCTCGAAGCAGGACTGGTAGTCGATGCTGCCATCTGGTGCCAGCCGTGCCAGGCGCGGGCGCAGAGTCCTCCAGGGCAGGTCCAGTCTCACGACTGACTCCAACACCAGGGCCCACTCACTGACAGAGATATAGCCTGGAACAGACAGTCTAACTCACTGACAGACAGAGATACAGCCTAGAACAGACAGTCTAACTCACTGACAGACAGAGATACAGCCTGGAACAGACAGTCTAACTCACTGACAGCCTGGAACAGACAGTCTAACTCACTGACAGACAGAGATACAGCCTGGAACAGACAGTCTAACTCACTGACAGACAGAGATACAGCCTGGAACAGACAGTCTAACTCACTGACAGACAGAGATACAGCCTGGAACAGACAGTCTAACTCACTGACAGACAGAGATACAGCCTGGAACAGACAGTCTAACTCACTGACAGACAGAGATACAGCCTGGAACAGACAGTCTAACTCACTGACAGACAGAGATACAGCCTAGAACAGACAGTCTAACTCACTGACAGACAGAGATACAGCCTAGAACAGACAGTCTAACTCACTGACAGACAGAGATACAGCCTGGAACAGACAGTCTAACTCACTGACAGACAGAGATACAGCCTGGAACAGACAGTCTAACTCACTGACAGCCTGGAACAGACAGTCTAACTCACTGACAGAGATACAGCCTGGAACAGACAGTCTAACTCACTGACAGACAGAGATACAGCCTGGAACAGACAGTCTAACTCACTGACAGACAGAGATACAGCCTGGAACAGACAGTCTAACTCACTGACAGACAGAGATACAGCCTGGAACAGACAGTCTAACTCACTGACAGACAGAGATACAGCCTGGAACAGACAGTCTAACTCACTGACAGACAGAGATACAGCCTGGAACAGACAGTCTAACTCACTGACAGACAGAGGTATAGCCTGGAACAGACACAGCAGAGTCACTAATGATACACAATGATGGGCGCGTTCCAGGTGATCTTTATGGCAGGTGGCTACACATCTCAGAACATGACTATGTCATAGGAGTTTGGGGTGTTCTTTAACAGCTGGCAAGCAGTGTGTGGGTGTTATTGCCAAAATATCTTACCACTGTTACTTGTGTCATACTGCTGAAAGGCAGCCATGAGTTCTGAGCGGTGAGAAAACAGCTTCTCCTGTACAGCCCTTACAGCCGAACCCTCTGCCACATTCACCCTGCGGACGGACGGACACACACACAATAATCAACTCATTGTCACGCTCTATATGTAGAGACCAGTAGGAACCGTGATCCCCCAGCCCCTACCTCCACCTCCACCTCCACCCCAGCCCCTACCTCCACCCCCTACCTCCACCCCAGCCCCTACCTCCACCCCCTACCTCCAGCCCAGCCCCTACCTCCAACTCCACCCCATCCTCCACCTCCACCCCATCCCCTACCTCCACCTCCAGCCCATCCCCTACCTCCACCTCCAGCCCATCCCCTACCTCCACCTCCAGCCCATCCCCTACCTCCACCTCCAGCCCATCCCCTACCTCCACCTCCTACCTCCACCCCAGCCCCTACCTCCACCTTCACCTCCACCCCAGCCCCTACCTCCACCCCAGCCCCTACCTCCACCTCCACCCCAGCCCCTACCTCCACCTCCACCCCACCCCCCCCCCCCCACCTCCACCTCCACCTCCACCCCAGCCCCTACCTCTGAGTCAGGGTGAGTTTCCTGGTATTCCTGCTGACCTGGTACTGGAAGAAGCGAGGGACCAGCTCTCTGCCCAGTTTAATGTAGGCTCCACGGTTACTACCCTCCTCATAGTAGTTAGACGCAGAGAAAATGGTGATCACCTGAAAGAACAAAATACACTTAGATCTTATAGAGTCAGGTGGTCTACTAGAGTCAGGTGGTCTACTAGAGTCAGGTGGTCTACTAGAGTCAGGTGGTCTACTAGAGTCAGGTGGTCTACTAGAGTCAGGTGGTCTACTAGCCATGGGGGGGAACCCAGACACAGACACATTAACTATCATATATCTTATAGAGCTAGTCCTGTTGTCTGCTAGCCATCATATATCTTATAGAGCTAGTCCTGTTGTCTGCTAGCCATCATATATCTTATAGAGCTAGTCCTGTTGTCTGCTAGCCATCATATATCTTATAGAGCTAGTCCTGTTGTCTGCTAGCCATCATATATCTTATAGAGCTAGTCCTGTTCAATGGAGATTAGAAACAGGCCTAACAGATCACCTGTCCGTCGTGGCAGACTTCGTAGCCCTCCTGTTTACACTCATGTGATCTGATCAGCAGAGTCATGCCGTGTCTCTCCAGCAGGCGTCTGGTCACGTCTGGCCCGAAGTAACTGCCTCCTCCCCTGAAGGTGTTGGGACTGCAGCCTGGCTGGCTCTTCGGGTCGCTCCACAGCAAATCTACTACCTTCAACACGACACACAGTCAGAATGGTCACTACTACCGGAATGCAGGATAACTTCCTGTTGGACAATGTTTCAACTATATATCAACTTTACTAGGAAGAGAAAAGAGCAGGAAGCCAAATTCTGCAAGTCTATTTTGTAATCTTCTTGATCCACCGAACCACCACGGTTTAGCCTCCAGCCTGTAGGTGGCGCTCTGCTCTCACCTGTTTCCACTCCAACTCCTCCCTGGGCGGCTGACGGACGGGGAGGGCGGTGAAGGAGTCCAGGAAGGGCACCTAACAATAATAATATATTATTAATATTGTTATTATTATTATTGGTTGTTATTGGTTGTTGTTATTACTATCATCATCATTAGGAAGAACACCTGGAGGTTGTCGGTGGGGCTCAGCATGCTGGGAGAAAGGCAGCGGCACAGAGTGAGGCGGGACGACCCCCGGGGGGAGCAGAGTGAGGATGAGGAGGAAGAGGAGGAGCTGCCCTGTCTGGTGAGGTGACGTCTCTTCTTGGGGGTGTTGCCATGGTCCTGACCCCTGCTCCTACACCTGGGGCTCTCTGGCTGGCCCCTGCTCCTACACCTGGGTCTCTCTGGCTGGCCCCTGCTCCTACACCGGGGGCTCTCTGGCTGGCCCCTGCTCCTACACCGGGGGCTCTCTGGCTGGCCCCTGCTCCTACACCGGGGGCTCTCTGGCTGGCCCCTGCTCCTACACCTGGGGCTCTCTGGCTGGCCCCTGCTCCTACACCGGGGGCTCTCTGGCTGGCCCCTGCTCCTACACCGGGGGCTCTCTGGCTGGCCCTGAGTAGAGTAGAGAATATTTATTATCCATGATTGTAGACTTTACAGCTGATAGTCAATAAAATACACATATACAAAATAAAACAAGAACACAATGTAATACTGAACATCCTACTGGATCAGGACGTGACCTGTCTACTGCTCCTAGTCATCCTACTGTAGCAGGAACTGATCTGTCTACTGCTCCTAGTCACCTCCATCCTACTGTATCAGGATGTGACCTGTCTACTGCTGCTAGTCACCTCCATCCTACTATATCAGGACGTGTCCTGTCTACTGCTCCTAGTCACCTCCATCCTACTATATCAGGATGTGACCTGTCTACTGCTCCTAGTCACCTCCATCCTACTGTATCAGGAACTGATCTGTCTACTGCTGCTAGTCACCTCCATCCTACTATATCAGGATGTGACCTGTCTACTGCTGCTAGTCACCTCCATCCTACTATATCAGGATGTGACCTGACTACTGCTGCTAGTCACCTCCATCCTACTATATCAGGATGTGACCTGTCTACTGCTGCTAGTCACCTCCATCCTACTATATCAGGATGTGACCTGACTACTGCTGCTAGTCACCTCCATCCTACTATATCAGGATGTGACCTGTCTACTGCTCCTAGTCACCTCCATCCTACTGTATCAGGAACTGATCTGTCTACTGCTGCTAGTCACCTCCATCCTACTATATCAGGATGTGACCTGTCTACTGCTCCTAGTCACCTCCATCCTACTATATCAGGATGTGACCTGACTACTGCTGCTAGTCACCTCCATCCTACTATATCAGGATGTGACCTGTCTACTGCTCCTAGTCACCTCCATCCTACTATATCAGGACGTGTCCTGTCTACTGCTCCTAGTCACCTCCATCCTACTATATCAGGATGTGACCTGTCTACTGCTCCTAGTCACCTCCATCCTACTGTATCAGGAACTGATCTGTCTACTGCTGCTAGTCACCTCCATCCTACTATATCAGGATGTGACCTGTCTACTGCTGCTAGTCACCTCCATCCTACTATATCAGGATGTGACCTGACTACTGCTGCTAGTCACCTCCATCCTACTATATCAGGATGTGACCTGTCTACTGCTGCTAGTCACCTCCATCCTACTGTATCAGGATGTGACCTGACTACTGCTCCTAGTCACCTCCATCCTACTGTATCAGGAACTGACCTGTCTACTGCTCCTAGTCACCTCCATCCTACTGTATCAGGAACTGACCTGTCTACTGCTCCTAGTCACCTCCATCCTACTATATCAGGATGTGACCTGACTACTGCTGCTAGTCACCTCCATCCTACTATATCAGGATGTGACCTGTCTACTGCTGCTAGTCACCTCCATCCTACTATATCAGGACGTGTCCTGTCTACTGCTCCTAGTCACCTCCATCCTACTATATCAGGATGTGACCTGTCTACTGCTCCTAGTCACCTCCATCCTACTATATCAGGACGTGTCCTGTCTACTGCTCCTAGTCACCTCCATCCTACTATATCAGGACGTGTCCTGACTACTGCTCCTAGTCACCTCCATCCTACTGTATCAGGAACTGACCTGTCTACTGCTGCTAGTCACCTCCATCCTACTATATCAGGATGTGACCTGTCTACTGCTCCTAGTCACCTCCATCCTACTGTATCAGGATGTGACCTGTCTACTGCTGCTAGTCACCTCCATCCTACTGTATCAGGATGTGACCTGTCTACTGCTGCTAGTCACCTCCATCCTACTGTATCAGGAACTGACCTGTCTACTGCTCCTAGTCATCCTACTGTATCAGGAACTGACCTGTCTCCTGCTCCTAGTCATCCTACTGTATCAGGAACTGACCTGTCTACTGCTCCTAGTCACCTCCATCCTACTATATCAGGATGTGACCTGACTACTGCTGCTAGTCACCTCCATCCTACTATATCAGGATGTGACCTGTCTACTGCTCCTAGTCACCTCCATCCTACTATATCAGGACGTGTCCTGTCTACTGCTCCTAGTCACCTCCATCCTACTATATCAGGATGTGACCTGTCTACTGCTCCTAGTCACCTCCATCCTACTGTATCAGGAACTGATCTGTCTACTGCTGCTAGTCACCTCCATCCTACTATATCAGGATGTGACCTGTCTACTGCTGCTAGTCACCTCCATCCTACTATATCAGGATGTGACCTGACTACTGCTGCTAGTCACCTCCATCCTACTATATCAGGATGTGACCTGTCTACTGCTGCTAGTCACCTCCATCCTACTGTATCAGGATGTGACCTGACTACTGCTCCTAGTCACCTCCATCCTACTGTATCAGGAACTGACCTGTCTACTGCTCCTAGTCACCTCCATCCTACTGTATCAGGAACTGACCTGTCTACTGCTCCTAGTCACCTCCATCCTACTATATCAGGATGTGACCTGACTACTGCTGCTAGTCACCTCCATCCTACTATATCAGGATGTGACCTGTCTACTGCTGCTAGTCACCTCCATCCTACTATATCAGGACGTGTCCTGTCTACTGCTCCTAGTCACCTCCATCCTACTATATCAGGATGTGACCTGTCTACTGCTCCTAGTCACCTCCATCCTACTATATCAGGACGTGTCCTGTCTACTGCTCCTAGTCACCTCCATCCTACTATATCAGGACGTGTCCTGACTACTGCTCCTAGTCACCTCCATCCTACTGTATCAGGAACTGACCTGTCTACTGCTGCTAGTCACCTCCATCCTACTATATCAGGATGTGACCTGTCTACTGCTCCTAGTCACCTCCATCCTACTGTATCAGGATGTGACCTGTCTACTGCTGCTAGTCACCTCCATCCTACTGTATCAGGATGTGACCTGTCTACTGCTGCTAGTCACCTCCATCCTACTGTATCAGGAACTGACCTGTCTACTGCTCCTAGTCATCCTACTGTATCAGGAACTGACCTGTCTCCTGCTCCTAGTCATCCTACTGTATCAGGAACTGACCTGTCTACTGCTCCTAGTCACCTCCATCCTACTGTATCAGGAACTGACCTGTCTACTGCTCCTAGTCACCTCCAGATGGTTCAGACTCCTCCTAGGAAGCCTCAGGGCAGATTTCACCTGCCAATGAGTAGACAGAGGAAAGAGAGTACCGTTATCTTGAATCCCCACTGACTGAATGTCACTCTGTTTCACTACAGTCAGGGATGGAAATGAAGCCAGTCTGCTAGCCCGAGGCTAGTACGTTTCAGACCGGGTCAGTAGAAAAATGTGTCCAACTAGCCCTGCCGTTAAGGATATTTTGTATTTTCAAAGATCTCATGGCACTTATTTCGGACCCGAGCCAGTAAAAATTGTGGTCTACTAGCCAGGCTAGCCAGTGGCAACAGTCCTTCAGTTTTATCCCAGCCAGTGTGGATTGCAGGCTAGAGAACAGTAGGATGAATCTTTGTTGTTCCAAATGGCAGACGGTTTTGTTGACAGAAAACAAGGTCATATGATTCTCTCAATGGAACAACTACACATTCTGATATCTGGACCATTTCCTCATAGGCTACTACCCAGGACCTACAGTACATGATCTACTACCCAGGACCTACAGTACAGGACCTACAGTACAGGACCTACTACCCAGGACCTACTACCCAGGACCTACTACCCAGGACCTACTACCCAGGACCTACTACCCAGGACCTACAGTACATTACCTACTATCCAGGACCTACAGTACAGGACCTACAGTACAGGACCTACAGTACAGGGCCTACAGTACAGGACCTACTTCCCAGGACCTACTACACAGGACCTACAGTATAGGACCTACTACCCAGGAACTACAGTACAGGACCTACTGTACAGGACCTACTACCCAGGACCTATAGTACAGGACCTACAGTACAGGACCTACTACCCTGGACCT
>NC_048571.1:1449556-1464556 GCF_013265735.2 Oncorhynchus mykiss
ATTGTGTACTAGATAGTCAGTGTTGTGTCCTAGATAGTCAGTGTTGTGTTATTGTGTACTAGATAGTCAGTGTTGTGTTATTGTGTCCTAGATAGTCAGTGTTGTGTCCTAGATAGTCAGTGTTGTGTCCTAGATAGTCAGTGTTGTGTTATTGTGTCCTAGATAGTCAGTGTTGTGTTATTGTATCCTAGATAGTCAGTGTTGTGTCCTAGATAGTCAGTATTGTGTTATTGTGTCCTAGATAGTCAGTGTTGTGTACTAGATAGTCAGTGTTGTGTACTAGATAGTCAGTGTTGTGTACTAGATAGTCAGTATTGTGTTATTGTATCCTAGATAGTCAGTGTTGTGTTATTGTATCCTAGATAGTCAGTGTTGTGTCCTAGATAGTCAGTGTTGTGTCCTAGATAGTCAGTGTTGTGTTATTGTATCCTAGATAGTCAGTGTTGTGTACTAGATAGTCAGTATTGTGTTATTGTGTACTAGATAGTCAGTATTGTGTCCTAGATAGTCAGTGTTGTGTCCTAGATAGTCAGTGTTGTGTCCTAGATAGTCAGTGTTGTGTCCTAGATAGTCAGTGTTGTGTCCTAGATAGTCAGTATTGTGTTATTGTATCCTAGATAGTCAGTGTTGTGTTATTGTATCCTAGATAGTCAGTGTTGTGTTATTGTATCCTAGATAGTCAGTGTTGTGTTATTGTGTACTAGATAGTCAGTATTGTGTCCTAGACAGTCAGTGTTGTGTTATTGTGTACCAGATAGTCAGTGTTGTGTTATTGTGTCCTAGATAGTCAGTGTTGTGTCCTAGATAGTCAGTGTTGTGTTATTGTGTCCTAGATAGTCAGTGTTGTGTCCTAGACAGTCAGTATTGTGTTATTGTATCCTAGATAGTCAGTGTTGTGTTATTGTGTACTAGATAGTCAGTGTTGTGTCCTAGACAGTCAGTATTGTGTTATTGTATCCTAGATAGTCAGTGTTGTGTTATTGTGTCCTAGATAGTCAGTGTTGTGTTATTGTGTCCTAGATAGTCAGTGTTGTGTCCTAGATAGTCAGTATTGTGTTATTGTGTACTAGATAGTCAGTGTTGTGTCCTAGATAGTCAGTGTTGTGTTATTGTGTCCTAGATAGTCAGTGTTGTGTCCTAGATAGTCAGTGTTGTGTTATTGTGTCCTAGATAGTCAGTGTTGTGTCCTAGATAGTCAGTGTTGTGTTATTGTGTCCTAGATAGTCAGTGTTGTGTCCTAGACAGTCAGTGTTGTGTTATTGTGTCCTAGATAGTCAGTGTTGTGTCCTAGATAGTCAGTGTTGTGTCCTAGATAGTCAGTGTTGTGTTATTGTGTCCTAGATAGTCAGTGTTGTGTCCTAGATAGTCAGTGTTGTGTCCTAGATAGTCAGTGTTGTGTCCTAGATAGTCAGTGTTGTGTCCTAGATAGTCAGTGTTGTGTCCTAGATAGTCAGTGTTGAGTCCTAGATAGTCAATGTTGTGTACTAGATAGTCAGTGTTGTGTCCTAGATAGTCAGTGTTGTGTCCTAGATAGTCAGTGTTGTGTCCTAGATAGTCAGTGTTGTGTCCTAGATAGTCAGTGTCGTGTTATTGTGTCCTAGATAGTCATTGTTGTGTCCTAGATAGTCAGTGTTGTGTTATTGTGTCCTAGATAGTCAGTGTTGTGTCCTAGATAGTCAGTGTTGTGTTATTGTGTCCTAGATAGTCAGTGTTGTGTCCTAGATAGTCAGTGTTGTGTTATTGTGTCCTAGATAGTCAGTGTTGTGTCCTAGATAGTCAATGTTGTGTACTAGATAGTCAGTGTTGTGTCCTAGATAGTCAGTGTTGTGTCCTAGATAGTCAGTGTTGTGTCCTAGATAGTCAGTGTTGTGTCCTAGATAGTGTTGTGTTATTGTGTCCTAGATAGTCAGTGTTGTGTACTAGATAGTCAGTGTTGTGTACTAGATAGTCAGTGTTGTGTACTAGGTAGTCAGTGTTGTATACTAGATAGTCAGTGTTGTGTTAGTGTCCTAGATAGTCAGTGTTGTGTCCTAGATAGTCAGTGTTGTGTACTAGATAGTCAGTGTTGTGTTATTGTGTCCTAGACAGTCCATGTTGTGTTATTGTGTCCTAGACAGTCAGTGTTGTGTCCTAGATAGTCAGTGTTGTGTCCTAGACAGTCAGTGTTGTGTCCTAGACAGTCAGTGTTGTGTCCTAGATAGTCAGTGTTGTGTTATTGTGTCCTAGATAGTCAGTGTTGTGTTATTGTGTCCTAGATAGTCAGTGTTGTGTTATTGTGTCCTAGATAGTCAGTGTTGTGTCCTAGATAGTCAGTGTTGTGTTATTGTGTCCTAGATAGTCAGTGTTGTGTCCTAGATAGTCAGTGTTGTGTCCTAGATAGTCAGTGTTGTGTCCTAGATAGTCAGTGTTGTGTTATTGTGTCCTAGATAGTCAGTGTTGTGTCCTAGATAGTCAGTGTTGTGTTATTGTGTCCTAGATAGTCAGTGTTGTATACTAGATAGTCAGTGTTGTGTTAGTGTCCTAGATAGTCAGTGTTGTGTCCTAGATAGTCAGTGTTGTGTACTAGATAGTCGGAGAGTGAAGACTGAAAACAATATTGGACAACATAGTTAGCAGTACTGAAAACAATATTGGACAACATAGTTAGCAGTACTGAACACAATATTGGACAACATAGTTAGCAGTACTGAACACAATATTGGACAACATAGTTAGCAGTACTGAACACAATATTGGACAACATAGTTAGCAGTACTGAACACAATATTGGACAACATATTTAGCAGTACTGAAAACAATATTGGACAACATAGTTAGCAGTACTGAACACAATATTGGACAACATATTTAGCAGTACTGAAAACAATATTGGACAACATAGTTAGCAGTACTGAACACAATATTGGACAACATAGTTAGCAGTACTGAACACAATATTGGA
Source organism: Oncorhynchus mykiss (assembly GCF_013265735.2). Lineage (NCBI taxonomy): Eukaryota > Metazoa > Chordata > Actinopteri > Salmoniformes > Salmonidae > Oncorhynchus > Oncorhynchus mykiss. Next base: position 1,452,498 of record NC_048571.1, read on the forward strand.
CAACATAGTTAGCAGTACTGAACACAATATTGGACAACATAGTTAGCAGTACTGAACACAATATTAGACAACATAGTTAGCAGTACTGAACACAATATTAGACAACATAGTTAGCAGTACTGAACACAATATTAGACAACATAGTTAGCAGTACTGAACACAATATTGGACAACATAGTTAGCAGTACTGAACACAATATTGGACAACATAGTTAGCAGTACTGAACACAATATTGGACAACATAGTTAGCAGTACTGAACACAATATTGGACAACATAGTTAGCAGTACTGAACACAATATTGGACAACATAGTTAGCAGCACTGAAAACAATATTGGGGTGGTGGATTAGTTTCCTTCATACAGGGTAAAGTGCTTTGATCACCTGGAAAAGCTCTGTATCAATCCTATCACTAAAAATACATCAACAACCTACCACATATTGTGATCTCCTTGGCGTAGGGTGTGGACAGGTGAATGACGTTTGGCATCTGTTTCAGGAGCTTCTTAGTCTGGTGTAACAACTGCAGCATGTATCTGCCGTGGAGAGGCTGGAAGAAGAGGAACCATCAGGTAGGACTATAGGTTATTGATCTGTTATTATTCATTAAGCCGTCACACTGTCCACAACAGGTCCTGTACTCCCTGGGCACATATTCAGAAAGCAGTCCTGATCTCGGATCAGTTTGTGCCTTTTAGATCATAATGAGTATGATTGTATGGACACAGTGAAGTTGATCCTAGACCAGCACTACTACTCTGAGACACTTTAAGAATACTGGTCCTGTAGCACACAGTGGGGGAAATAAAGTTTGAATTGAATGGTACGGTACCTGTTGCTCTTTGAATGCAGAGAGCAGGGCGTTGGTGTGAGAGACGGTGAGGGGGAAGGTGAGGTGAGGACCACTGTAGGACTCAGGAACAGTGATCTGTTCATACATGGTCTGTCTCTCTCTGTCTGACCACGGGTCAACCACTGGGTCTAGCAGGTGGGAGATCAGATCTGACAACATGGAGGATGGAACACACAGGGTTACTAGAAGAGAACACACAGGGTTACTAGAATAGAACACACAGGGTTACTAGAATAGAACACACAGGGTTACTAGAATAGAACACACAGGGTTACTAGAATAGAACACACAGGGTTACTAGAAGAGAACACACAGGGTTACTAGAAGAGAACACACAGGGTTACTAGAAGAGAACACACAGGGTTAATAGAATAGAACACACAGGGTTAATAGAATAGAACACACAGGGTTAATAGAATAGAGTTGGGGGTTTAAAAATTCCAGTAACTTTCCCCAAATCCCCTGGTATTCCTGCTTACTGCCTCCTGATTCCTGGAATCTTCCAAACGGGATTTCTGGAAAACCTGGGAATTTTAGGTAGGTTACCGGAATTTTACAACTCTAAATAGAGTAGAATCAAACTGAATAGAATCAAATAAAATATAACTTTATTAACACACTAAAACAAGATGTCAAACACATGTATACATATTCAGGGCATCTCTGTTTACTCCTCTGGAATAGCCTGCAACAGTAGGTTAACGTCCAGCCATAGACACTCCTTTATGGAGACAAACAGGCATCATCATCATCATCAGATGTTGTTATTGAAGAGGACAGCAGCCACACCTCTCTCAGACCCTATCTGTGGAGTGGTCGCGTCTGTCTTCAGAGCACGTCTCTAAACAACCAGTCAGTTTATCATATTTACTCTGATCCAAACCCACAGAGATCACCTATACTGTATCTACTGTAATTAAAAAGCACAACTTGTATTTTGTAAAAATAGGCAAGATGGTCTGAGCATCGTCTCCTGTTGTCTTCAACACTAAAGGCCCTGGCTGGCTAATTATCTGCAGCAACGTGTTGGTCTGTACGTGTACAGGCAGGCCCCAGCTGTGGCAGCAGCAGTCACAAGAACACAATATCCCACATTACCACAGCAGAGGAAAACAGAATAGCACGTGGATGCGGTTGCTAAGCAACATCTTCACCATAATATGTTTTAGGCAAAGGCTATTAATGGATCGGGACATTTTTTTTGTTCAGTCTATAAATAATTATGGGCATTCCATTTTTTTTTTGTGCTAGGAACTGACAGTCCAACAATTTTCCTGAAAACATAAGAAAATGTTAGTTACCTGGGCCATTCCCATTGAGTTGAGTGAAGTTGTCCAGCATGAAACTGAAGAAACTGGAGAGCTGAGGAAGATTGAAACATAGTCAGGTGTATTTCATATGGCCAAGTACTAACAGACTGTGTTGGCCTGCTGGGCTAAAGCCGAGGCCTCTTCAGGTCTCAGACAAGGTTGAACCACCTGAGTTCCGTCTCCATTACCTGTAGCTGGTCCTGCTCCCCAGCATACTCTATAGACTGGAAGATGTTCCAGGTGTATCGCTGTCTCATCTCTAACCTGGCGATGTAACGTCTGTACCAACGCTGGATCAGGATGGCTGCCTTCATAGCTGAGAGGACGAGATGGAAGACCAGATAAAACAACAGTTTAATCACGTTGCTGTTGAATTACAGCCCCCTGTAGGTAGTTAGTGGTACTGAATAAAATAACAGTTTAATAACGTTGCTGTTGAATAACAGCCCCCTGCAGGTAGTTAGTGGTACTGAATAAAATAACAGCCCCCTGCAGGTAGTTAGAGGTACTGAATAAAATAACAGCCCCCTGCAGGTAGTTAGTGGTACTGAATAAAATAACAGCCCCCTGCAGGTAGTTAGTGGTACTGAATAAAATAACAGCCCCCTGCAGGTAGTTAGAGGTACTGAATAAAATAACAGCCCCCTGCAGGTAGTTAGAGGTACTGAATAAAATAACAGCCCCCTGCAGGTAGTTAGTGGTACTGAATAAAATAACAGCCCCCTGCAGGTAGTTAGTGGTACTGAATAAAATAACAGCCCCCTGCAGGTAGTTAGTGGTACTGAATAAAATAACAGCCCCCTGCAGGTAGTTAGTGGTACTGAATAAAATAACAGTTTAATAACGTTGCTGTTGAATAACAGCCCCCTGCAGGTAGTTAGTGGTACTGAATAAAATAACAGCCCCCTGCAGGTAGTTAGAGGTACTGAATAAAATAACAGCCCCCTGCAGGTAGTTAGTGGTACTGAATAAAATAACAGTTGAATAACAGCCCCCTGCAGGTAGTTAGAGGTACTGAATAAAATAACAGCCCCCTGCAGGTAGTTAGAGGTACTGAATAAAATAACAGTTGAATAACAGCCCCCTGCAGGTAGTTAGAGGTACTGAATAAAATAACAGTTGAATAACAGCCCCCTGCAGGTAGTTAGAGGTACTGAATAAAATAACAGCCCCCTGCAGGTAGTTAGAGGTACTGAATAAAATAACAGCCCCCTGCAGGTAGTTAGTGGTACTGAATAAAATAACAGTTTAATAACGTTGCTGTTGAATAACAGCCCCCTGCAGGTAGTTAGAGGTACTGAATAAAATAACAGCCCCCTGTAGGTAGTTAGTGGTACTGAATAAAATAACAGCCCCCTGCAGGTAGTTAGTGGTACTGAATAAAATAACAGCCCCCTGCAGGTAGTTAGTGGTACTGAATAAAATAACAGCCCCCTGCAGGTAGTTAGTGGTACTGAATAAAATAACAGCCCCCTGCAGGTAGTTAGTGGTACTGAATAAAATAACAGCCCCCTGCAGGTAGTTAGTGGTACTGAATAAAATAACAGTTTAATAACGTTGCTGTTGAATAACAGCCCCCTGTAGGTAGTTAGTGGTACTGAATAAAATAACAGCCCCCTGCAGGTAGTTAGTGGTACTGAATAAAATAACAGCCCCCTGCAGGTAGTTAGAGGTACTGAATAAAATAACAGCCCCCTGCAGGTAGTTAGTGGTACTGAATAAAATAACAGTTGAATAACAGCCCCCTGCAGGTAGTTAGAGGTACTGAATAAAATAACAGCCCCCTGCAGGTAGTTAGAGGTACTGAATAAAATAACAGTTGAATAACAGCCCCCTGCAGGTAGTTAGAGGTACTGAATAAAATAACAGTTGAATAACAGCCCCCTGCAGGTAGTTAGAGGTACTGAATAAAATAACAGTTTAATAACGTTGCTGTTGAATAACAGCCCCCTGTAGGTAGTTAGAGGTACTGAATAAAATAACAGCCCCCTGTAGGTAGTTAGTGGTACTGAATAAAATAACAGCCCCCTGCAGGTAGTTAGTGGTACTGAATAAAATAACAGCCCCCTGCAGGTAGTTAGAGGTACTGAATAAAATAACAGCCCCCTGCAGGTAGTTAGAGGTACTGAATAAAATAACAGTTGAATAACAGCCCCCTGCAGGTAGTTAGAGGTACTGAATAAAATAACAGCCCCCTGCAGGTAGTTAGAGGTACTGAATAAAATAACAGCCCCCTGCAGGTAGTTAGAGGTACTGAATAAAACAACAGTTTAATAACGTTGCTGTTGAATAACAGCCCCCTGCAGGTAGTTAGTGGTACTGAATAAAATAACAGTTTAATAACGTTGCTGTTGAATAACAGCCCCCTGCAGGTAGTTAGTGGTACTGAATAAAATAACAGCCCCCTGCAGGTAGTTAGAGGTACTGAATAAAATAACAGTTTAATAACGTTGCTGTTGAATAACAGCCCCCTGCAGGTAGTTAGTGGTACTGAATAAAATAACAGCCCCCTGTAGGTAGTTAGAGGTACTGAATAAAATAACAGCCCCCTGCAGGTAGTTAGAGGTACTGAATAAAATAACAGCCCCCTGCAGGTAGTTAGTGGTACTGAATAAAATAACAGTTGAATAACAGCCCCCTGCAGGTAGTTAGAGGTACTGAATAAAATAACAGCCCCCTGCAGGTAGTTAGTGGTACTGAATAAAATAACAGCCCCCTGCAGGTATTTAGAGGTACTGAATAAAATAACAGCCCCCTGCAGGTAGTTAGCGGTACTTAATAAAATAACAGCCCCCTGCAGGTAGTTAGAGGTACTGAATAAAATAACAGCCCCCTGCAGGTAGTTAGTGGTACTGAATAAAATAACAGTTTAATAACAGCCCCCTGCAGGTAGTTAGTGGTACTGAATAAAATAACAGTTTAATAACATTGCTGTTGAATTACAGCCCCCTGCAGGTAGTTAGTGGTACTGAATAAAATAACAGCCCCCTGCAGGTAGTTAGAGGTACTGAATAAAATAACAGTTTAATAACGTTGCTGTTGAATAACAGCCCCCTGTAGGTAGTTAGTGGTACTGAATAAAATAACAGCCCCCTGCAGGTAGTTAGAGGTACTGAATAAAATAACAGTTTAATAACGTTGCTGTTGAATAACAGCCCCCTGTAGGTAGTTAGTGGTACTGAATAAAATAACAGCCCCCTGCAGGTAGTTAGAGGTACTGAATAAAATAACAGCCCCCTGCAGGTAGTTAGTGGTACTGAATAAAATAACAGTTGAATAACAGCCCCCTGCAGGTAGTTAGAGGTACTGAATAAAATAACAGCCCCCTGCAGGTAGTTAGTGGTACTGAATAAAATAACAGTTGAATAACAGCCCCCTGCAGGTAGTTAGAGGTACTGAATAAAATAACAGCCCCCTGCAGGTAGTTAGTGGTACTGAATAAAATAACAGCCCCCTGCAGGTAGTTAGAGGTACTGAATAAAATAACAGCCCCCTGCAGGTAGTTAGAGGTACTGAATAAAATAACAGCCCCCTGCAGGTAGTTAGAGGTACTGAATAAAATAACAGCCCCCTGCAGGTAGTTAGAGGTACTGAATAAAATAACAGCCCCCTGCAGGTAGTTAGAGGTACTGAATAAAATAACAGCCCCCTGTAGGTAGTTAGAGGTACTGAATAAAATAACAGTTGAATAACGTTGCTGTTGAATAACAGCCCCCTGCAGGTAGTTAGAGGTACTGAATAAAATAACAGCCCCCTGCAGGTAGTTAGAGGTACTGAATAAAATAACAGCCCCCTGCAGGTAGTTAGTGGTACTGAATAAAATAACAGCCCCCTGCAGGTAGTTAGTGGTACTGAATAAAATAACAGCCCCCTGCAGGTAGTTAGTGGTACTGAATAAAATAACAGTTTAATAACATTGCTGTTGAATAACAGCCCCCTGCAGGTAGTTAGCGGTATTTAAAACTAATGAAGCCACAGGATGACCATGGGCATTGACCAATAGGACACAATGATACAGTAAGGTTGACCAATAGGACACAACGATACAGTAAGGTTGACCAATAGGACTGACAATAGGGGTGACATGAGAGGAGGCCTCTTACCCAGTGCAGGGCTGGGAGTTTTCTTGGCCATCTGGTCTGTAGTGAGGAGTGATTAAATAAAATAATTTATAGTGAACCAGTTCAGAGGGAGAGGAAGAGAGGCAGAATTAACAACACACCAGGGAGGAAAGAGAGAATCAGAAGTAGAAAATCCCTTCAGAGTAAATTCATTTAAACAAGTTTGTCAGCTAAAAGAAGTAGTAAAGAAATAAGGCAAAGAAAAGCAGAACATTTGACCAACATCTTGAAAACATCCAACTACAGTAGGAGGGAAAACTACACTATTTATAATTCACCAGCTGCCGACTGATAAACACACTGAATTCTCAAAGATGTCAAAAGGTGCTCTATGATCAAACTGTATATTCACTGGATTCACAATCTACGAGATGTAGCCTGGTCCCAGATCTGTTTGTATTGTCTTGCCAACTACAGTTTTCTGCTATGCCAACCTTAACAGATCTGGGACCAGGCTACATGAGTCCTGGGGGAAGACAATCAGAGCCATCACTTGTCCCCAGTCGGTCTCACCTGTCGTCAGTCTCCTCCCCTTGTTGTCGGTGGTGACGGAAGTGCCACATCCCATAATGCTAGTCACTACAGGCGTCCAGCAGTCACTACAGTCGCCTCGTATATCTCACTGGTCATCCCCAAAGCCAACACCTCCTTTGGCCTCCTTTCCTTCCAGTTCTCTGCTGCCAATGACTGGAACAAATTGCAAAAATCACTGAAGCTGGAGACTTACATTTCCCTCACTAACTTTAAACATCAGCTATCTGAGCAGCTAACCGATCGCTGCAGCTGTACTTAGTCCATCTGTAAATAGCCCACCCAATCTACCTACCTCATCCCCATATTGTTTTTATTTACTTTGCTGCTCTTTTGCACACCAGTATCACTACTTACACACCATCATCTGCCCATCTATCACTCCAGTGTTAATCTTCTAAATTGTAATTACTTTGCTACTATGGCCTATTTATTGCCATACCTCCTCATGCCATTTGCACACACTGTATATAGACTTTCTTATTTTTCTATTGTGTTATTGACTGTACGCTTGTAACTCTGTGGTGTTGTTTGTGTCGCACTGCTTTGCTTTATCTTGGCCAGGATGCAGTTGTAAATGAGAACTTGTTCTCAACTGGCCTACCTGGTTAAATAAAGGTGAAATAAATAAAAAAGAATTAAACAGGTGTCCAGCAGTCACTACAGGCGTCCAACAGTCACTACAGGCGTCCAACAGTCACTACAGGCGTCCAACAGTCACTACAGGCGTCCAACAGTCACTGCAGGCGTCCAGCAGTCACTGCAGGCGTCCAGCAGTCACTGCAGGCGTCCAGCAGTCACTGCAGGCGTCCAGCAGTCACTACAGGCGTCCAGCAGTCACTACAGGCGTCCAGCAGTCACTACAGGCGTCCAGCAGTCACTACAGGCGTCCAACAGTCACTACAGGCGTCCAGCAGTCACTACAGGCGTCCAACAGTCACTACAGGCGTCCAACAGTCACAGGTCTCAGTGACCCATGGGTTCTGTATTATGTAATATTATGTCTGTGGCCATTCTGTTAGGGGCAAGGCAGAATGTCTGTGGCCATTCTGTTAGGGGCAAGGCAGTATGTCTGTGGCCATTTTGTTAGGGGCAAGGCAGTATGTCTGTGGCCATTCTGTTAGGGGCAAGGCAGTATGTCTGTGGCCATTCTGTTAGGGGCAAGGCAGTATGTCTGTGGCCATTCTGTTAGGGGTAAGGCAGTATGTCTGTGGCCATTTTGTTAGGGGCAAGGCAGTATATCTGTGTCCATTCTGTTAGGGGCAAGGCAGTATGTCTGTGGCCATTCTGTTAGGGGCAAGGCAATATGTCTGTGAATGGAAACAGAGAGGGAGAGTCAGACAGGCAGACAGAGGGCGAGAGAGAGAGAAAAGTTGCATACTCCTTGAATCCTCTCTCCTGAAAACCCATTGGATGAGAAAGCCAGCGGTCCCTCCCCTCTAACCTTCTCCTTCAATGGGTTCTTAGAAGGAGACGAGAGAGGAAGTGAAAAGTACACTACATGACCAAAATCACAGGCATTAATTTAGAGTTGGTCCCAGCTTTGCTGCTATAACAGCCTCCACTCTTCTGGGAAGGATTTCCACTAGATGTTGGAACATTGCTGAGGGGATTTGCTTCCATTTAACCACAAGAGCATTAGTGAGGTTGGGAACTGATGTTGGGTGATTAGGCCTGGCTCGCAGTCGGCGCTCCAATTCATCCCAAATGTGTTAGATGAGGTTGAGGTCAGGGCTCAAGTTCTTCCACACCGATCTCGACAAACCATTTCTTTATGGACCTCGCTTTGTGCATGGGGGCATTGTCATGCTGAAACAGGAAAGGGCCTTCCCCAAACTGTAGCCATCAAATTGGAATCACAGAATCATCTAGAATGTCATTATATGCTGTAGCGTTAATATTTCCCTTCACTGGAACTAAGAGGCCCAGCCCCAACCATGAAAAACAGCCCCAGACCATTATTCCTCCTCCACCAAACTTTACAGTTGGCACTATGCATTGGGGCAGGTAGTGTTCTCCTGGCATCTGCCAAACCCAGATTTGTCCACCGGACTGCTAGATGGTGAAGCGTGATTCATCAGTCCAGAGAACATGTTTCCACTGATCCAGAGTTCAATGGCAGCGAAGGTTACACCGCTACAGCCGACACTTGGCATTGCGCATGGTGATCTTAGGCTTGTGTGCGGCTGCTCGGCCATGGAAACCCATTTCATGAAGCTCCCGACAAACAGTTATTGTGATGTTGCTTCTAGAGGCAGTTTGAAACACGAAAGTGAGCGTTGCAACCGAGGACAGACTATTTTTACGCCCTACACACTGCAACACTTGGTGGTCCTGTTCTGTGAGCTTATGTGGTCTACCACGTCGTGGCTGAGCCGTTGTTGCTCTTAGATGTTTCCACTTCACAATAACAGCACTTACAGTTGACTGGGGAAGCTCTAGCAGGGCAGAAATGTGACGAACAGACTTGTTGGAAAGGTGGCATCCTATAACAGTGCCATGTTGAAAGTCACTGAACTCTCCAGTAAGGCCATTATACTGCCCATGTTTGTCTATGGAGATTGCAAGGTTGGATGCTCGACCTAATACACCCATCAGCAACAGATGTGGCTGAAATAGGCAAATCCAGTCATTTGAAGGGGTGTTCACATACTTTTGTATACATAGTGTATGCATTTGAAATCTTGAGACGTCGTAATTGAGGCTGTCCCTGCTGAAAAGCCTCCAGTTGAAGCCTAATTGATGTTCACATGTGAATTGGTTCAAATCAGTAATGGGTTGCCATGGAGGCACATGTTTGATACCGCATGAAACAAAAAGTCCTTTGGGATCAACTATGAATAACCAACATCGCCTCGCTCTCAGCCTCTGTTACAATACCCCAGCAGCATCTCATTTGACAAACGGCTCTTGGTGGGGGGAAAAAACAAAAACAAATGGCGAAATACGCACATAATTGTGCTCTATTAAATTAAACATGTCGCATAAACTAATTCATCCTGCATGCGTCACTGTAGTATGCCCATTGATCTGCACGAGACAAAACACCTGTTGCTGTTCACATGTAAAATCTGCAAAGGTGAATATAGTAATTAAATTCCCTACACAGGATGCAACAGCTGATTCAGTGACCAATAGCCTATATTGCCAGTAAATGACTTACCCTGCGACAAGTCCAAGACTACCCAGCTCATCGAGGAACACGCCCGTTCCTCCTGGACACCGGTTGGGTTGATAAAGATGTTTGGTTGTGCCGCAGCAGAGTCTACGACAAAATGTGAGTCTTGTACATGGTGTACGCTTCCTTAATCAACACGCGTGTTTTGAGTGGGCGTCACGCACAGCGAGGAACATGAGGGTCCATTTGATTTCCGCTTTCCCCACGCGCCGGAGTTCGGCTATGGTTGACTGAGTTTGGCGCACATCTGCGCCCCTGACAAGACAAGCAAATGCATCAATTATGGCCATGCCTTTCCCCGCCCCTCGAAGTAATTGGACCGCCATTAGAGGCGAGAGCATACCGCTTTAACATTCAGTTATACAGCCTTCAGGTGCGCAACTTGTTTTAAACATTTAGTGGTGCATTGTTTTGTTGGAATGACAACACGATGAGTAAAAACATGACATCTTTATTAAATATACATAAAATTAAAAGCGTTCATAAGAGCATTCAGGCGCCCGGTTGCCTGTCATGTTTTCTCCATTGTCTCAGCCATGCCATGGCAGTGTGGACCTCTAGTTGGGTGATGACTTTCCTCCTGTTGAGCCGTGACAGGCGGGCGGCCTCGGAGCCGACCAGACGGACCAGCACCCTCCGTGGGCAGGTAGACCCGTTCACCAATAAACGGTCCATGGTGGGGATGCAGCCACCCTGTAATTAAAATAAAAAAATGAAATAAAAAAAGTCCTGTACATTTCTGCTCCAAACCTAAATCTAACGCACCCGAATCTAATAATTAGCTTGTTGATACATTTTATCAGGTTAGTTACAGAGGTTCGAATACCTACAGCAGGGTAGCGCTCCAGGAATAGGGTTGGCGAGCCCTGTGACATTAATTTACACCAAATAGCTTTAAGTAACGCCAAATGTGGCCCATTATTTCCAACCTCTCTCCGGATCCTGTAGATGAAGGTGGAGTAGGCCTTGTTTTTCATCTTCTGCTCTCTGAAGGGTTTCTTCGTTGTTCTGCTAACAAATACCTTCATTGTGTTTTTCCTTTGGATAGTCTTATAACATGTTACATTTTACAATGACCTTTTTATAGGCCTATGACGCCCACTTTGGTGTTATGAAGATTGAATTCAGCCTTGGGTCATTTATCTATGGTGCGCACCTGTGCTGTTCACGCCTGGCTGGGTCACTTTGAGTTCCAGCATTTTGAAACGTTTTGACACGTTAACCCATCTGACCAATCAGAGAACCTATTTATCTTTATAAATAAAAATGGTACTTCCTGGTCGGAAAATAATGAAAACCTTACCCAGACGTTAACCCATCTGACCAATCAGAGAACCTATTTAGCTTTATAAATAAAAATGGTACTTCCTGGTCGGAAAATAATGAAAACCTTATCCAGAAAGTCTGGGGTTTGTTGTTACGTCGAACCCACACACACACACACTATTCCCCTTATTCTGCAAATAAATCATTTCCTAAAATAGACAACCCCAAATGCCTTGAATACACCTTCTGCTCCATGATATGGGTGACAGGGTGTAGCAGCTGGGCTCCTTCAGGGGATCCAGCCATTAGGACCCTGCTCTGGTACGTTACACGTTGCATTACTGTTTCCTCATTGCATTTTCCCAACTGGCCCTCAACAGATGAGGGAGGGACTTTGTGAGGAGATAAAGGGTATTACTGGCCATTAGTGTCCTGTGGATTATCCTAATCCAGCCCCCGTGCTGTCAGAGTGGCTACAGTAGAGTGCTTCAGTGTGGTCCTGTCACTGTGTAGGCATGAAGATGGAATCCCATGGACAGTGTGTTCTGTTGGTCCTCCTGCTTGTGTCTAACGGTATGTTTGTCTCTTCTTTGTCTTCCCTCATTATGTCCGTGTGTCTCTGGATGGTGAGTTTGATCAAAGCATGACCTCAGACTATAGGCTTCTAGAGTGTGGTGGGTTGAATGGTTGTACATCTTTACTATACACTGTCAAATATGTTCACATATCGGTTGATTGGTTTTGGATTGAATACTGAAAGAAACATATTGGTGTTGGATTGAATACTGAAAGAAACATA